>NC_137802.1:30501812-30534054 GCF_963383645.1 Muscardinus avellanarius
GGTGCGGAGCTGACTGTGCATTCCCTTGAAGGCACAACAAGCACGCCCCAGGGGACCCTGAGCTAGGGGTTGGGGGGTAAGAAAGGAAACTGCAGAAGGGCCCAGGCACTGGCTTCTGAAAGCTTGCTTCGACTTTCTCTTTACTTCACCCTGATGCTGACTGAGAGTCTGTAGGGACGACAAGATACATGAGGGGATCCTGGCCAGGTCAGCCCTCCCCACCCACCAAGAGGAAGGAAGAGGATTATTCACCCAGAGGAACTTGTGCATTCCTCTTCTATGTGTTAATGAAAAGGGGGCCCAGGGGGACAGGGGTCCTGGGGGAACAGTGAAACATGGATATCCACCTTGCCCCACGCCTCCCCGGGCCTTTCCCTCAGACGCCCCCAAGTAGAAGTCCAACCCAAGCTTGTGCAGACATTCCCAGCACAGTCCACGTGAGAACCTCCTGGCCCCAGGCCCAGAATCTGGAATGCAGGCTCCAGCCAAACGCGAGCTAGCTTCTGCAGGATCGGGAACTTCCCAAACTGCCTCACAGTGGGGATTTCCACCCTCTTCTCCCACCCGGCTCTGACCTGCCAGCTGGGGAAGGCATCTCTTCTTGACAGCAAAAGTGGGAGGACTTTCCATAACACTTTCTTTTATGAGTCACAGCCTTTCGCCTCCTGTGTGTTTATTGTTGAAGGCTTGTAGTGGCCAACTCACTTTCTTTTTTTTTTCTTTCTTTTTTTATTTTGTAATACTAGAATTGAACCCAGGGGCATTTTACCTCCAAACTACACCCCCAGCCATATATATAGTTTTGAAATAGGGTCTCTCTGATAGGCTAACTACCTGCTAAGGCTATCTTCAAACCTGCGATCTTCCTGTCTCGGTTTTACAAGTACTGGGGTTACAGCTAGGCACCACCATGCCCAGCTTGTTCCAGGGATATTCTAAGCCAAGAGATTTTCTCTGTAACCACAGGCCAGTTAATCTTCCACTCTGGAAAATGGCTTCCCCATGCAGAAATAATGGTGTGTATTATACAATCTCTGTAAGTCTTTTGGTTATAGGATTCCATGAGTGATAATGATATAATGATAATGATATATGGAGCCTACGTTTAAAGATCAAGCATCTTTCAACTAAACCTAGAGAAAGCTCAAGGGATGACTAGATTCCACAGGGAAATAGGATGAGTCCTCCAACCCCATGGAAAAGGATGCAGTAATAGATTAGAGCAGGTTTCTATTCAAATGAGGAGAAAGTTTTTGGAAATTAAGGGGAGATGGTCTAGGAAGAAATAACTGTGTAAAGTTAGAGTCTCCAGTCCTGGAAATACTTTATTGACTTGGTAAGAACAGAATGAGCCATGGGTAGAGAACTGAGCCAAAGGCAGAAAGGCAGAGGGGTTTCAACACAAGTGGGAGAAGAAGAGGGTAACTAGCAAAGATTCAGGCAGAATGAAATAAGACTCGGAAAGAGGGGCAAGCAAAGCAGCGCACGAGGCCATTTGTCCTCTCTTCTTCCTTCTGCCATTTTGAAACTCTACCCAAGAGTCTAGATTTTCCAGGAAACTATATCCAGCATGAGAAAATAAGGTAGTGTTCAGGAGCAGGGATTCTGGAACCAAAGTGTCCTGGATGAGAATCTCAATCCCATCTGCTCTTACCTGTGAGGTTGTGGGCAAGATCCTGAGCTTTGGTTACAGCTTAAGGAATGTTGGGTTGTTTGGAGGACTGGTGGGACCGTGCTGGGAAGCTCATCAGCATAATTCCCAACTCCTGGTAAGTGCTTAATAATCCCATTGATTACCACTTGCTGTGTGTGTGTGTGTGTGTGTGTGTGTGTGTGTGTGTGTCTGTGTGTGTGTGTGTGTGTCTGTGTGTGTCTGTGTCTGTGTGTCTGTGTGTATTACTGGGGATTAAACCCAGGGATGTTCTACCACCCAGCTACACCCCCAGCACTTATAATTTTTTTTTTCCTTTTGAGACAGGGTCTCGCTAAGCTTCTGGGAGTCTGGCTACATTGCTGAGTCTGTCCTTGAACCCCTGATTCTATGTCAGCGTCCCAAGCACTGTGATTACAGGTGTGCACCACCATGCCTCGCTATTATGACAACTATCTATAGACTAAATATGGTCATTTGTTTGATTTACCTATTCTTGAAACTAATGTTGTGACTGGCAAATGTTCTCTTTCAAAAAGTCCCATGCATTTGTAGACATTGTCTCAGTGACCTCTAATGGAAGAAGAGCCTCAGATCTGTCCTGATGCACTGAACAAGAGTACAGCAAGGCTCAGCAGGATGAGGCTGTGGACTCAGGGAGTCCAAAGACCTAAGTTGTAAGCTAGGATTGTTGGCTACTAACATGGCTCGAGGAATCCTGCCATGTTTGTAATAGAAAAGAGTTCATTGAAATGGATTCTAAGACCTTTTAGCTTTTATTACTACGATCTCATGGTTTCTATGAAAATCTATGGCAGAACTGTGGAATGAAGCCAGGCATTTCAAATCCCAAAATACTATCCCTCTACTCACTCAAGCTCCCTGGAAATCAAGATGAACGCTGAGAGAAGGGCCACCATGACAGGGTGTGTCCTTCAACAATGGCAGCCGCTGTGCTAACCACAGGCTTCCAGCTAACAAAGACTTAGCTAAAAGGAAGGTGCCCTGACTCCCCAGTAGCTGTCTGCTGGTGTGGAAGATACTCAGCACAGAAGAGCGGCCAGACACCTCACCTGGCAGGCAGATGGACAACCTGTGCATGTTTTCTTCCAGAAACATGTCACAAGGATAATCACACAGACCCTGGGGCTGAAGGGGACCATGGGCAGTTCTGCTGGAGGGGACCATGGGCAGTTCCTATTGATGAAATGGGAATTAACAATTACTACTTACTATGGTTGGAGAATTTAAAGATTTTACATTTGTAAAGGGCTTAGAATATTCCCAGCACAAGCTAGGTATGGTGGAGACATCTGTAATCTCAGTACTTAGAAAGCTGAGACAGAAAGATCATAGGTTTGAGGACAGCCTCAGCAAGTCGTGAGACTCTCACCAACCTATTGAGACCCTGTTTCAAAATAAAAATAAAATAGGGCCGGGGTGCAGCTCAGAGATAGAATGACCCAGGTCCAGTTCCTAGTAACACACACACACACACACACACACACACACACACACACACAATCTTAGCACAGTATGCGTATCGCATGGAAATTTTTACTGCAGCTCAGCTGGTTTACATGGCTTCTGCTAATTCCTTATTACAACACTTAGAATTTGGTTCGACTTTTACTAAATTCTGTCCCATGGCCTAAAGATGGTCAGGAGATAACTGCTAAGATATGCCTTCAACTCCTGTGTGACCTCAGTTTTCTTGCCTTCTTCCTTTTACTTCAAATAAAGTAGTATCCTTAAGAATAATCTACTTGGTTCCTGTCTATGTTGGTCCTGGTATGTGGGTTCCCCATCCCCTCCCTGTACTCCCCTCTCCTTCTGTCACAGCAGTGGGTGAAAAAGGGCCAAGTTCCGATCCCTGCTTCTCTTTACAACTTCCTGGAAAACTCCCAGGCTGCTGCTCTTGCTCAGCATTTCAGGATCCCACTTCGTCATTCACGGAAAATAGATGTTACTGCCCTGGGCCAGGCCTCTTGCCTGGCTCCACCCTCTTGGCTTTCAATAAAAAGCTGAGACAGAACCACCAGAGGAGCAGAGAGGCCACGAGCAGCCCAGGAACCTCCAGCTTCTCCACTGCTTGATGCTCACTCGCTCTCTCTCCCTGCACCATGAAGGTCTCCACAGCGCTTCTGTGCCTGATGCTGACAGCTGCTGCCCTCAGCACCCTCGTGCTGGCCCAGCCAGGTAAGGCCCTGCCTCCCTCCCCTGAAGCACACTCCAGTCCCTGGGTGATCACAGCCCACCACATCACCAGGGGCACTGCTCTTCTCACTTCACAACTGCTTTTCCAATATAGGGCAACACAGAGAAGAATAGGGAGTCAGCCCAATCACGCAGCTGCCCCTGGCAGAGCCTGAACTAGAATTCCGGCTACAGCCCCAAATCCAACTCCTTCCAGGGTCCCAACTCTGGAAACACATCCTCAGACAGTTACTGCCCCAGTGGTTTCAATAGTGCTTGGGAGTCGGGGTGATCAAAAAAAGAAAAAGAAAAAAAAAGGAGAACCAGAGCCTGCTAGATGCTACAGTCAAGCCAGTTACCAGAAATAGGGGCTCTGCAGAAGCAGGGGTGTCAGGGATGCTCATGACCAGGCATATATTTTAGAGTATAAAACAGGGTGTATAGTTAGGGCCCCAGTTGATCTTCTTTGACTCCAATAATTTGAATTATTGCCCACTGTGATAACATTCTCCAAGTTACCCGGTTTTAACAGCTTCCCTTCCCTCTGTCCATTAACAATGTTGCATATGCATGTTGCAGCATAGACAACTGAATCTGCTTTTCAAAGGTCATACCCTAGCTCCCACCCACAGGCAGAAGTATTGGGGTTTAATGGGTTTTACCTCGCTACATTCCTGCCATCCCTTTGCCTTCTCCTCATGACTCTTCTACTCTGTGAGCAAAAGCATCCAGCCCATCCTAAAATGCCCTTTCTGTGTATTTGATTTTACAGATGCAGTCAACTCCCCGGTCACCTGCTGCTACACATTCACCAGCAAGAAGATCCCCATGAAGAGGCTGACAAGCTACAGAAGAATCACCAGCAGCAAGTGTCCCAAAGAAGCTGTGATGTGAGTTAAACACTCCAACCCCCAGGTCCAAAGTCCTTCCTGGGGAGCAGGGGATGATCCTCAATGACTTAGAGTCAGAAGGCAGAGATACAGCTATCCTCTAATCCAATGCCCAGTGGTCCCCAATGGAAAAGAGGGGAAATGAGGCCCTGCACCACTCCCCTGTGATTGCTTATTAAGACCATCCCAATTTCATTAGCCCGAGGTCAGGAGGAATTGGCCTGGCTTCCCTCCTCCCACCTGCCGGCCTTCCTCCTCCAGCTTCCATGTCAGCTCCTTGGTGTTAGATGGGCTACGTACTTGTGTTGAATTGCACAGGTCCTTCATCTAACTGTGTCCTCTCTCTTCCCACAGCTTTAGCACCGTACTGAACAAAGAGATCTGTGCTGACCCCATGCAGAAGTGGGTTCAGGATTACATTGCCAAAATGGACCAGAAAACTCAACTGAGCCACAGTTCAACTAGATCAAAAATGACAACATCTTTGAACACTAACTTCACAACCCAAGAACCTGTAGCTAATTTGTCTACCACTGGGTTTCCCTTGACAACCTCTAATAGAGTATGAAAACCTCTAATACTAGCATGACAACCTCTAATACTAGTATGCACCTTGTTTATTGATGTGGAACATGATGTCTTAAATAATGTTAATCTTATTTAAGTTATTGATGTTTTAATTTTATCTTTCATGAATTGTAGTATTTTTTTACATACAGAGTCGTGAAAAAATTGCTTTTCTTTTGTAAACCCCACTCCTATACCTGAGATGTTGTGAGGATCTCTACAAGAGCATGAGCAAAAAACGTTTGTGTTTTCTATTCCAAGGCATTGGTAATTTTATTGTGTACATGAATATTATATAACTTTTAAACAAAATATATATTTTTGTATAAAACCTGACTTTCGTTGTTTTCTGGAAGGAAGTCACAAAGCTGAGAGTGTGGGCTTAGTGATGAGGGAGGGGCATGGTTCTAGATGGTGGGACTTAAGGTTTGGAGGAATGGGAATGGGCCCTGGACTTTCTCCTAGGTGGTCTCATCTGAGTGTCTACAGGGGGATCTTTAAGTCAGGTCCTAATTAGGCACCCCAAGACCATCTCTTCAGTCCCCAAATCAGCTGATTACTTCCCAGGGACCCTAGTTACCTACTTAAGAGCCTCAGCCCCATTTCTTTGCTAACATTCCCTGACTCCTGCCCATTATATTTCTTACAATGTATTACAACTCCCCCTTAACTGGACTCCTCCAATTAATGCTCTAACCTGGAGTAAAACAGACACTGAAGACATTGGGAATTTAGGAGAGAATCACCACTAGTAAGATTGTTAGACTAAATTTTCATAGGGAGGAAAAGACAAGATGTGAATTTGTCCTTGGTGAATGGTAGCAGTATTTCTAGGAAAAATATACAGCATCCTTAAGAAAAAGAGAAAAAATTAGTTGGAGCAAAGAATTAGGGATAGAATGGATGATGTACATCAAAGGAGGGAGAAAACAATCAGTTGTCTATGTCAAATGATTGAAATTTCACCAAAAAAAAAAAAAAACACATCGAGTAAAAGGATTTGAATGTTCAGGTGTGAATTCAGTGTCATATTCAACTTTGTAGTTTAAAGGAGATGTGGGAGATCTTCAGTCCAATAAGGAGGGTTGTACTATGTTCAGAAGTGAGTTTCAGAGCATAGTGGCTCACACTTGTAATCCCAGTATTCAGGAGGCTGAGACAGGAGAATCACAGGCTTGAAGCCAACCTCAGCTACTCAGTGAGGCTCTCATGAATTTAGTGAGAATCTATTTCCAAACAAAATATTAAAAAATAGGTCTGGGAGTGTAGTTCAGAGGTAGAAAACTTCTGGGTTCCATTCCCAGTCCACCAAGAGAAAAGAAAAGAAAGGAAGAAGAAAGAGGAGGAGGAGGAGGAGAAAGAGGAGAAGGATAAGAGCTTCAGAAAAGGTAGCGTGTTGGCTTCATGTGGACATGAAGTAGAGACAAGTGAGAGACTACTGTTATGACCCAGCGGGAGATGAGGGCCTGAATCTGGAGCCCCAGAGGCAGCGCTGAGAAAGCATAAGCTAGGCAGTGTGGAGTGTCAAATGCTGCAGAGAGAGGAGAGGGACCTTGACAAGCTACAGAAGCCTCCTCTTCAACTCATGTTTTAAGGAGTCAGCTTCCTTGAAACCAGAACACACTTGTCTCCATCAAGTGTGTTTAACGTGTATTAAATGGATAGACCTTCTCTCCTTAAATGTCTACCGAGGTCCATATTCCCTAGCATGACATTTGACCCACTGTTGGGACACCTGGAACACCTAGGCTCACAGACAGCCCTTTCACTAAGAAAAGGAAGCACCTTAATCCAGTGAATAAACTCTGCATAGTACTTACCTTCTCAGTCTGATGGTAGATGAGCACTACCAGGCAGTGCTTTGCCAGCATGAGATGCTGGGAGAACACTGGCAAGAATGAATCTTGGCTCCTAATCCCAGAACTAGTACTGACTTGTTACCACTTAGGAGAAGTCAGGTACTGTGAGACTCTCAATGAAATGGACATAATAATGTGTTACAAATAGAAACCTATGGGCATGCGGGTTCCCTTCCAGATCTCAGAGCTTGTCTCTTGAAAAACTTCCATTTCAATCAACAACTAGAGCTGAAGAGAAGAGAGGGATTCTGTTTCTACATTCATCATCACGCCAGGATTCCCAATTCAGCCTGAGGGAGAGGGATTTTCTTCAAAGTCCCTAAGTGCCCCGATACATTTCTTGGCACCCAATTTATTGGAAGCTACTTGTGGAACTCATTAACCTCCATTCTCACCCAACAACCCTACCTGTTCTCCACCTCTCTAGTCCTCCACCCCTCTAGTCTTGATTGCCCATCAGAAATAAAACCTCACATTGTTGTGGATACTAAGAGGCAAAAGGGGAAGAGAGAACAGACAAGTGAGACCTCACCACTCAGCTCATGGATCCGCAGGCCGGCTGACACCAGGCAGACTTGGGGCAGAAGGTCTGGCAAGATGAGAGGGAGAGAGAAGGGGAATTCACGTTTAAACCCCCAAAATCATCTGCTCACATTCCTTTACCAAAACATGCCTATTTGTTTCAGAAACTTTCGATTCTATTTTTTTTTTCTGGGGCAAACATGTATTCCTTACCCCTTTCATAATGAAGCTGAGCATAAAGCATCGGCAGCACTTAGGTCTTTGGAGGAATGCCAAGACCAGCACTCAGTTCTGCTCCTGCCAGCAGACTCTTCCAGGAAATCTAGGCTTTTCCTATCATGCCTAGAATCCCTCCAGCCTCTGTTCATTGCCCAATCTTAATAGAAGCATTTTTATTTTAATAGAAGCATTCTACTTCCAAGTACTAAAATCTGTATTGTTTTCTTACTGCCACTATAAAAAATGACCATAAACTTATTGGCTTAAAGCAACATAAACATGTTAACTTATCATTGTGGAGATCAGAAGTTCATAATGGGCCAACAGAGCTGCTTTCCCTCTGGAGAAATTTGAGGAGAATCTTTTGCCTTTTCCAACTTCTGGAAGGAAGCTACCTGCATTCCTTAACCTGTAGTCTTCTCTTGTGTTTTCAAATCCACATTCTTTCTCCTTTTTTTTCTTTTGCCTTCATAACTAATTTTGTCTCTGACTCTAACTTTGCTCTATGTAATACAGATAAGTATACTGCGCTCATTTTGTGAGTATACTGAGCTCATTTAGATACCCCAGGATAATCTCTTCATCTCAAGATTCCTAAATTTATCACACCTACAAAATCCCTCTTGCCATTCTTTTGCTACATCAGGTAACATATGCATGAGTTTCAGGGATTAGATTAGGATGTGAGCATTTGGGAGAGAAGATGCTATTCAGGTTACCCTCACCTAGGAATCAGGCAAAGATTTACAATAGGAAACCTGGTGTTATGCCCCGGACTTTGAGATCTGGTTTGTTGATGGCATCAACAAATGACCTTGTGCAAGTCACTTTCATCTGTGGCTCTGTAGGTTATGGATTTGTTTTGTTTATCAAATGGTTCCTAAGTAGTGGACACATCAAAGTCACTGTAATTCTATATAAAATGAGAAAACAACACTGAAGATTATGATCTAAGGTGCTGGAATGGGAGAAGGTGCCCATTCCCATTGGTAGATGCTATGAATTCACAGAACATGCTGGTGTGGAGAGGAGCCTAGGCCCTTTCCCAGGTTCTCTTGCCCAAGTTACCGAAGCTGCAGCCAATCCCATGACTCCAGCTTGGGTTTTCATGGTGTCCTTCTTTCTAACCTGGATTTGGCCAATTTGTAACCCGAAATGATAGGAAATATAGAATCTCGAAATAAATTCAAAATTTTCCCAAGTTTGAAAATATCAACCCTTCCATCTTTTCAGATAGTGAAAATGTTAACTTTTAACTGATTTATAAAAATTATAAATATTTATGATGGCACTCAATAATGCTGTTATTGACCACTAAAGATCACTGACAAGCCTTATTTCCAAGTCAGTGACATGGAATCCTGCCTTATTCGTAAAAGAAAAGAATGTGGTGAAGTGAATTCTAAGGTCTTTTAGTTTTTATTACTAAGATGTCATGGTTTCTGAGGAAATCTAAGGCAGAGCTGTAGAATAAAGCCAGGCATTCCAATTCCCAAAATACCGTCCCTCTGCTCATTCAGGCCCCCTGGAAATCTAAAAGAAGCTGAGAGAAGAGCCACCATGACAGGCCCTGTCCTTCTCCAACACTGATGGCTGCTGTGCTAACCAGCTCATAGATACTTAACTACAAGGAATTTACCCTAACTCCCCAGTAGCTGTCTGTTGGTGTGGAAGATGCTCAGCACAGAGAGAGCAGCCAGACACCTCGCCTGGCAGGCAGATGGACAACCTGTGCATGTTTTTTCTTCCAGAAGCATGTCACAAGGATGATCACACAGACCCTGGGGCTGGGCTGCCTATGTTCTGCTAGAGGGGACCATGGGCAGGTTCTATATATAACCCTTCTGGATCTCAGTTGCCTGATTGATGAAATAGGAATTAACAATTCATACTTAGTGTGGCAATCTAAAGTTTTCACATTTGTAAATGGCTTAGGATATTCCTAGCACAATATGAACAACGTGTATTGCATGGGAATTTCTTCCACAGCTCGGCCAGTTTGCATGACTTCTGCCAAGTCTGAAATCTCACAACAGAATTCATTTCAGTGATTACTAAACCCTACGGTTCTGAAAAGCATTCAGTGTGCTAACACCCTGAATTTTAAAGAGCAAATAAACATTGGTGAGAAGGCCACTAAGGTTTCAGACTTTCTCTTGGCTTATGGGTCCCTTGGACTGTGGCCTAAATTTGGCCAGGGGATAGCCAAGACATGCCTCCATCTCCTGTGTGACCTTGATTTTCTTGCCTTCTTCCTTTTACTTCAAAGAAAGCATAATCCTTAAGAATAATTTACTTTGTTCGTCTATGTCACTCTTGGCTTATGGGTTCCTCATCTTTCCTCCACCCCGCCGCCACTCACCACTTCTTTTAGTCTCAACAGTGGATTAAAAAAAGAAAATGACAAGTTCCGATCCCTGCTTCCCTCTTTTATTTCCTGGAAATCTCCCAGGGTGCTGCTCCTGCTCAGCAGATTCAGGATCCCACTTTGCCATTCACTGAAGATAGATGATACTGCCCTGGGCCAGGCCTCCTGCCTAGCCCCACCCTCTTGGCTTTCAATAAGAAGCTGAGACACAGCCACCAGAGGAGCAGAGAGGCCAAGAGCAGCCCAGACACCTCCAGCTTCTCCACTGCTTGAAGCTCACTCGCTCGCTCTCTCCCTGCACCATGAAGGTCTCCGCAGTGCTTCTGTGCCTGATGCTCACAGCTGCTGCCCTCAGCACCCTCGTGCTGGCTCAGCCAGGTAAGGCCCTGCCTCCCTCCCCTGAAGCACACTCCAGTCCCTGGGTGATCACGGCCCACCACATCACCAGGGGCACTGCTCTTCTCACCTTCACAGCTGCTTTTCCAACATAAGGCAACTCAGTGAAGGACAAGGACTTGGCCCAATCATGCAGAGCCTGAGCTAAAATTCTTGCTGTGGACCCCACATCCAGTTCCTACCGAGGTCTCAGCCCAGGAGATATACCTTCAGACAGTTACTGCCCCACTGGTGCTTGGGGGTCTATTTAATTTAAAAAAAAAAAGGAGCTCTGGTGGTAGTATCCTGGGTATTGCTAGATCCAGGAGTGGTGGGGACATCCAGAACGTGTTCTGTGCTTCATTCAGGTCAGCTTCTGGACACAGAGGCACTATGGAGGCAAGAGTATCAGGGATGCTCATGACCAGGCATAGACTTTGGAGTCTAAAATGGGGCCTGTAGATAGGGCCCCAGTTGATCTTCTTGGACTCCAATAATTCGAATTATTGCCCACTGTGATAACATCCTCCAAGTTACCCGGTTTTAACAGCTTCCCTTCCCTCTGTCCATTAACAATGTTGCATATGCATGTTGCAGCATAGACAACTGAATCTGCTTTTCAAAGGTCATACCCTAGCTCCCACCCACAGGCAGAAGTTTAATGGGTTTTACCTCGCTACATTCCTGCCATCCCTTTGCCTTCTCCTCATGACTCTTTTCTACTCTGTGAGCAAAAGCATCCAGCCCATCCTAAAATGCCCTTTCTGTGTATTTGATTTTACAGATGCAGTCAACTCCCCGGTCACCTGCTGCTATACATTCACCAGCAAGAAGATCCCCATGAAGAGGCTGACAAGCTACAGAAGAATCACCAGCAGCAAGTGTCCCAAAGAAGCTGTGATGTGAGTTAAACACTCCAACCCCCAGGTCCAAAGTCCTTCCTGGGGAGCAGGGGATGATCCTCAATGACTTAGAGTCAGAAGGCAGAGATACAGCTATCCTCTAATCCAATGCCCAGTGGTCCCCAATGGAAAAGAGGGGAAATGAGGCCCTGCACCACTCCCCTGTGATTGCTTATTAAGACCATCCCAATTTCATTAGCCCGAGGTCAGGAGGAATTGGCCTGGCTTCCCTCCTCCCACCTGCCGGCCTTCCTCCTCCAGCTTCCATGTCAGCTCCTTGGTGTTAGATGGGCTACGTACTTGTGTTGAATTGCACAGGTCCTTCATCTAACTGTGTCCTCTCTCTTCCCACAGCTTTAGCACCGTACTGAACAAAGAGATCTGTGCTGACCCCATGCAGAAGTGGGTTCAGGATTACATTGCCAAAATGGACCAGAAAACTCAACTGAGCCACAGTTCAACTAGATCAAAAATGACAACATCTTTGAACACTAACTTCACAACCCAAGAACCTGTAGCTAATTTGTCTACCACTGGGTTTCCCTTGACAACCTCTAATAGAGTATGAAAACCTCTAATACTAGCATGACAACCTCTAATACTAGTATGCACCTTGTTTATTGATGTGGAATATGATGTCTTAAATAATGTTAATCTTATTTAAGTTATTGATGTTTTAATTTTATCTTTCATGAATTGTAGTATTTTTTTACATACAGAGTCGTGAAAAAATTGCTTTTCTTTTGTAAACCCCACTCCTATACCTGAGATGTTGTGAGGATCTCTACAAGAGCATGAGCGAAAAACGTTTGTGTTTTCTATTCCAAGGCATTGGTAATTTTATTGTGTACATGAATATTATATAACTTTTAAACAAAATATATATTTTTGTATAAAACCTGACTTTCGTTGTTTTCTGGAAGGAAGTCACAAAGCTGAGAGTGTGGGCTTAGTGATGAGGGAGGGGCATGGTTCTAGATGGTGGGACTTAAGGTTTGGAGGAATGGGAATGGGCCCTGGACTTTCTCCTAGGTGGTCTCATCTGAGTGTCTACAGGGGAATCTTTAAGTCAGGTCCTAATTAGGCACCCCAAGACCATCTCTTCAGTCCCCAAATCAGCTGATTACTTCCCAGGGACCCTAGTTACCTACTTAACAAGAGCCTCAGCCCCATTTCTTTGCTAACATTCCCTGACTCCTGCCCATTATATTTCTTACAATGTATTACAACTCCCCCTTAACTGGACTCCTCCAATTAATGCTCTAACCTGGAGTAAAACAGACACTGAAGACATTGGGAATTTAGGAGAGAATCACCACTAGTAAGATTGTTAGACTAAATTTTCATAGGTAGGAAAAGACGAGATGTGAATTTGTCCGTGGTGAAAGGTAGCAGTATTTCTAGGAAAAATATACAGCATCCTTAAGAAAAAGAGAAAAAATTAGTTGGAGCAAAGAATTAGGGATAGAATGGATGATGTACATCAAAGAAGGGAGAAAACAATCAGTTGTCTATGTCAAATGATTGAAATTTCACCAAAAAAAAAAAAACACATCGAGTAAAAGGATTTGAATGTTCAGGTGTGAATTCAGTGTCATATTCAACTTTGTAGTTTAAAGGAGATGTGGGAGATCTTCAGTCCAATAAGGAGGGTTGTACTATGTTCAGAAGTGAGTTTCAGAGCATAGTGGCTCACACTTGTAATCCCAGTGTTCAGGAGGCTGAGACAGGAGAATCACAGGCTTGAAGTATTTTTTAGAAAAATTATAGCATCCTTAGGAATAGGAGGAAGATACGTGAGAACGAAGAGCTGCAGATAGAAATAACAATAACATGTACATCAAAGAGGGAGAACACCGTTCACATGAGAGTTGGGGTTCATATCTATGTCAAATGATAAGAATTTTAGAAATGAATGTTGAATAAAAGGATTTGAATGCTAAGGTATGGATTTAGTACCATACCAAACTTTGTAGTTTAAAAGAAGATGTGGGAGATCTTCAGTCCAATGAGGAGGGTTGTGCTATGTTCAAAAGTGAGTTTCAGAAAACGTAGCGTATTGGCTTCATGCAAACATGAAGTAGAGACAAGTGGGAGAATACTGTTGTGGCCCAGAGGGAGATGAGGGCCTGAATATGGAGCCCAGAGGCAGCACTGAGAAAGCATGAGCTAGGCAGTGTGGAGTGTCGAATGCTGCAGAGAGAGGAGAGGGACCTTTGTTATGGAAGTTATGGAAGCCTCTTCTTCAACTCATGTTTTAAGAAATCAGCTTCCTTGAAACCAGAACACACTTTTCTCCATCACCATCTCTCCATGCCAGTCCCAGGAGCCTGGGCTCACTGATTAAATGGATAGACCTTTGTCGGGAATCCAGCCCGACAGCTGACGGGGCCTAGCAAGATGATGAGTACCGATGACTCGCACACAAACCGACGAGCCGGGAGTCAAGTCAAGCGAGATCTCATTTATTTCTCTCCAAGCCATACTTTATATAGTACCAAGCCACGAGGGGAATTTCCATGAGAAATAGCCTAGCCTATCCGGGATAAAGATCACTAGCATGTAGTTTACAGCCAATCCCAGGCCAGTACATGAGCCATTCATGTGTGCGGAAAGCTCCTTTAAAGGTAGAAAGGGAAAAACTGCTCAGTCTCCCCACCCATAATGAATGGGGAAACCACGCCTTCCTAGCTTCCTCCAGGCGCCATCTTTGCCCCTTTTTTGCTGAATCACTTTACTTAAAGTTTTGCCTTAGGCCGTAGGCCGCTCAGGCCGAATCTCCTTAGGTGCTGTATAGACACACCCCATCAGACCTTCTCTTCCTAAATGTCTGCCTGAGGTCCATATTTCCTAGCATGGCATTTGACCCACTGCTGAGACACCTGGAGCACCTGGCTCACAAATAGCCCCTTCACTAAGGAAAGCAAGCATCAGATTCCACTGAATAAACACTGCATGGTTCTCACATTCTCAGTCTGGTGGTAGATGAACACTACCAGGATAGACCAGGCAGTGCCTTTGCCAGCATGAGATGCTGGGAGAACACTGGCAAGAATGAATCTTGGCTCCTAATCCCAGAACTAGTACTGACTTGTTACCACTTAGGAGAAGTAAGGTGTTGTGAGATTCAAAACAATGGAAATGATAATGTGTTACAAATAGGAACCCGGGGGATGCGGGTTCTCTTCTAAATCTGGAGGTATGTCTCTTGGAAACCTTGCATTTTTATCAGTAGAACTAGAAGAGAGGGATTCTGCTTCTACACTCCTGCATCAGGCCAGGATCACAGGGTCAAGCTGAGAGATTCCTTCAAAGTCCGAGGTGCTCTGATACATTAGTCAAAAGACCCTTAATTGACAAATATTAGTGAACCTCCTCAACCTCCACTCCAGTCCAACACCTCCAGTCTTCTATCTTGACTGCTAATAATAAACCAATCACAGTGGAGGCTAAGAGGCAAAAGGGAAGGGAGCACAGACAAGTGAGACGTCACCACTCAGCTCATGGAGATACAGGCCCCTGAACCCAGGAAGACTCGGGGCAGAAGGTCTGAGAGGAGAAGGAAAGCACAACGGAATCTACATGTTCAAATCCCTCAAATCATCTGCTCACATTGCTTCCTCGAGATACGCCTATTTGTTTCAGAAACTTTCGATTCTATTTTCCTCCAGGCGAATACAGGATCCCTTGTTCTTTTCATGATGAAACTGAACACAAAGCATCAGCAATGCTTAGGGCTTCGGGAGGAAATGCCAAGACCAACGCTCAGTTCTGCTGCTGCCAGCAGGCTATTCCAGGAAGTCTAGGCTTTTCCTATCATGCTAAGAATCCCTCCAGCTTCTGTCCATTGCCCAATCCCAAAGCCACATTCACACTTTTAAATTTTTTAATAGCAGCATTCTACTTCCAGGTACTAAAATCTGTATTAATTTCATACTGCTCCTATACTTTTTTTTTTTTTTTGCAGTACTAGAGATGAAACCCAGGGGCATTCTACCTACAAGCGACATCCCCAGCCCAATTTTTTAAAATTATTTGTTTTGAAACAGGATCTCACTGAGTTGCAAAGGACCTCACTAAGTAGCTGAAGCCATCCGTAAACCATGATCCTCCTGTCTCAGCCTCCCAAAGGCTGGGATGACAAGCATTTGCCACCATGCCCAGCTTGCTCCTATACATTTACTGGCTTAAAGCAACACAAGTCTGTTAACTTACAATTCAGGAGTCAGAATTCATTCATAATGGGTCAGTAGAGGTGCCTTCCTTCTGAAGGATTTAAGGGATAATGTTTGCCTTTTCCAACTTCTGGAAGCTACCTGTATTCCTTAACCTGTGGTCTTTTCTTGTATCTTCAAGCCCCACCCCTTTCTTTTTCCTTTTTTTCTTCTGCTTTCATAATCAATCTTGTCTCTACTTTGTTCTCCTTGCCTTCATCTATAATGAACTTTTGGGATTATGTTAAGCCCATTTGTATACCCTAGAATAATATCATCTCAAGATTCTGAATTGATCACATCTACAAAATTCCTTTTGCCATCCTTCTGCCAGATCAGCTAACATTTGCACGGGTTCCAGGGATTAGATTAGACTGTGGGCATTTTGAGGAGAGGGTGTTCTTCAGGCTATCCATACCTAGGGACCAAGCAAAGATTGACAGTAGGAAACCAGACACTGTGACCTGGCCTTTGAAATCTGCTTCACTGATGATATTGTCAGATGACCTTGTGAAAGTCACCTTTGACCTGTGCCTATGTAGATTCTTGATGACCGTCATTTCTCCAATGCATGTTCTCAGCACCTTTGTTGAAAAACAATTGGCTGTAAGCCGGGCGTGGTAGTGCACGCTTGTAATCCCAGCATTTGGGAGGCTGAGACCATAAGATCGCGGCTCGCGAGCCTCAGCTACTTAGTGAGCCTCTCTGCAACTCAGTGAGACCCTGTTTCAAAATAAAGAATAAAAAACAGGGCACAGGGTGTAGCTCGGAGGCCAAATGCCCCTGGTTCCATCCCCAGACCTAAAAAAAAAAAAAAAAAAAAAAAAAAAATGGCTGTAGATGTACAGGAGGTAGAAATTTTAAAAGGCTTTGACAAGGAAGTACCCATTAATCCTTTCAGTTGGCTAAAGTGGCCCAAGGAAAAGAATGGGTTAAGAATGTGGCATTTTGCCCAGTGTGGTGGCACATGCTTGTAATCCCAGCATTTGGGAGGCTGAGACAGAAGAATCACAGTTTGAGGAAAGCCTCAGCTACTACTTAATGAGGCCCTTTGCAACTCAGTGAGATCCTGTTTCAAAATAAAGAATAAAAAATAGGGCTGGGCTGTAGCTCAGAGGTAGAATGTCCCTGGGTTCCATCCCCAGTACCAAAAAAAAAAAAAAAAAAAAAAAAAAAAGAATGTGCATTCCCACTCAAGCCTGGGAGCCTCAGCTTAAAGGAGAATTGTGAGTTAGATGAGTTGGAATCAGAAATATAAGCCCCCCAAAAGTAATAAAGAAATCAGTCAAGAATACATGCAGGGGGAAATTTTTCATAGTAGATCAAAAACTACTAGTTGTTTTTTAAAGAAATTATGTCACCAAGAAAATCAGGAGCCAAGACTTGAAAAAGTCTTTGAATGACCTAGCAAAAACAACTTCAAAATCCTCCATGGGCCAGAGATAAACAGGGCTTGTCCACCAAATTCCACTTCCAGTGTAGCCAACAGAAGAAAGGGACGGCAAGAGCCTCAAAGAAGGTAGAGCTAGGAGTCCTAGACATAAAAAACCTGTTCCAGGAACCGGCCCTCTGAACATCTATCCAGCACTCTGCCAGGATGCTACAGCTCAGTCACTGCCAGCTCTTCCTTTTCCTAATGAACGTGTCTATCATAACCGACCTTTTTTTTTTTTTCTGGGTCTGGTGATGGAACCCAGGGGCATTCGACCTCTGAGCTACACCCCCTGCCCTATTTTCTATTCTTTATTTTGAGACCAGATCTCACTGAGTTGCAGAGGGCCTCACTAAGTAGCTGAGGCTGTCCATGAACCACAATCCTCCAGTCTCAGCCTCCAAAATGCTGGGATTGCAAGTGTGTACCACCACGCCCGCCGCATAACTGACCTTTTTATCCCACCTTGTGTGTGAGTGTGTCAGGAGAACATAAGATGTCCATTTTTTTTTTTTGAGGTAGCATCAATCTTTTACTGGAGACTATAAGATTCACTTCTGAAAGATTTCAATCTCTTTTTTAATTTTTAATCATTAAAACATTATGGTAAGACATATAAAATTTAACATATTTATCATTGTTAATGCAATTCAAGTAGTATCGATGGCAAGATATTTAATAGTGTTGTGCAACAAATTTCTAGAAGCTTTTCATTTTGCAAAACTGAAACTCTATATCCATTAAACAACTCCCCATTCCTTCCTCTGTCCAGCTTCTGGTCACTTTTATTCCACTGCTTTTCTCTAAAAATTTAACTCCCATAATGCAATTGTGTTTTTTTTATGGCTGAGTAAAATCCATTGTGTACATATCCCACAGTTTTATAATCCATTCATCTGTTGATGGACATCTTGGCTGGTTCCATAGTTTGGCTATGGTGAATTGTGCAGCTATGAACATAGATACACATGCATTAGTTTGGTAATTTGGATTCCATTCTTTTGGGTAGATACACAGAAGTGGTATTGCTGGATCAAATGGTAGATTTGTTCCCATTCTTCTGAGGATCCTCAATACTGTTTTCCAAAGTGGTTGCATTAATTTGCAATCCCATCAACAATGTTTTAGAGTTCCCACTTCTCCACCTCCTTGCCAGCATTCATTCAACTAGAATGAATGCCATTTTAGTTGGAGTTAGGTGAAATCTCAGGGTAGTTTTGATTTTCATCTCTCTGATTGCCAATGATGTTGAGAATTTTTTCATTCATTTATTGGCCATTTGAATTTCTTCTTTCATGAAGTGTCTATTTAGTTCACTTGCCCATTTTTTGATTGGATTGCTTATTTTTTTAGTGTTGAATTTCTTGAGTTCTCTGTATATTCTAGATATTTGTTCTCTATCAGAGGAGTAGGTGGCAAAAATCTTCTCCCATTCTGTTGGCTCTCAATTGAGGTTCTTGACAATTTCCTTTGCTGAACAGAAGCTCTTCAGTTTCATGCAATCCCACGTATTGATTCGCCTTTTAGTTTGTTGTGCCTTTGGGGTCCTGTTGAGAAAGTTTTTATCTGTGACTATGTGTTGCAGTGTTGGACCTATGCCCTCTTCAAGGAGCCTCAAGGTCTCTGGTCTAATTTACAAGTCTTTGATCTATCTTGAATTGAATTGACTCTTGTGCAGGGTGATAAAGTGGGATTAATTTCCATTTTTCTGCATATGGTTAACCAATTTTGCCAACATCATTTGTTGAACAGACTTTCTTCCAGTGTATGTTTTTGGGTCCTTTGCCAAAAATCAACTGGCTGTAAGTGTGTGGATTTGTTTTTGAATCTTCTATTCCACTCTATTGGTCTGCATATCTATTTTTGCGCCCGTACCATGCTGTTTTTATTACAATGGCTTTGTAGTATAGTTTAAAGTCATGTATTGTGATTCCTCCAGCATGTTCTTTGTTGCTGAGAACTACTTTGGCTATTCTAGGCTTTTGTTGTTCCAAATGAATTTAAGGACTGATTTTTCTATGTCTGTGAGGAATGATCTTGGTAATTTAATGGGTATTTCATTGAATTTGTAGATCACTTTTGGAAGTATGGCCATTTTGATATTTATTCTGCCTATTCATGAACATGGAAGATTTTTCCATATTCTAAGATTTTCTTTTATTTCTTTTTTCAATGTTTTATAGTTTTATTTGTAGAGGTCTTTTACCTCTTTAGTTAAGTTTATTCCTAAGTATTTTATTTTTTGTGGAAAATCCTGAGTGAAAGTGTTTTCTGAATTTCTTTTTAGTTGGATTTATTATTGGTGTACAGAAAAGCTTCTAATTTTTTAAGATTGATTTTGTATCCAGACACTTTGCTGAATTTGTTGATCAGTTCTATAAGTCTTTTGGTTGAGTTTTTGGGTCTTCTAAGTATAGTATCATGTCATCAGCAAATAGTGAAAGTTTGAGTTCCTCTTTTCCTATTTGTATTCCTTTGATTTCCTTTTCTTGCCTATTGCTCTGGCTAGAGTCTCAAGTACTATATTGAAGAGAAGTGGTGATAATGGACATCCTTGTCTTGTCCCTGTTTCTAGGGGGAATTATTAAAGTTTTCCCTATTTAATATGATGTTGGCTGTGGGTTTATTGTAGACTACCTTTACGATGTTGAGGTATGTTCTTTCTATTCTGATTCTCTGCAGTGCTTTTAGCATAAATGGATGTTGGATTTTATCAAATGCTTTTTCAGTGTCTATTGAAATGATCATGTGATTTTTGTCTTTGGTTCTGTTTATATGATGAATTACATGGATTGAATTTTGTATGTTGAACCAGCTTGTGTTCCTGGGATGAACCCTACCTAGTGATGATGTATGATTTTCTTGATGTGGTTTTGAATGTGTGTTGGTAATATTTTGTTTAGCAGTTTTGCGTCCAAGTTTATCAAAGATATAGGCCTGTAGTTTTCCTTTCATGAAATGTCTTTATTTGGTTTTGGTATTAATGTGATGTTGGCTTCATAGAATGTATTTGGGAGAGTCCTCTTTCTATTTCATGAAACAGATTGAGGAGTATTGAGATTAGCTCTTCTATAAAGGTTCTATTTATATATATTTTTGCAGGTCTGGAGATGGAACCCAGGAGCATTCGACCTCCGAGCTACACCCCCTGCCCTATTTTTTATTCTTTACTTTGAGACTGGGTCTCACTAAGTTGCAGAGGGCCTCACTAAGTAGCTGAGGTTGTCCACAAACCACGATCCTCCGGTCTCAGCCTCCCGAATGCTGAGATTACAAGCATGCGCCACCACACCTGGCTCTATAAAGGTTTTATAAAATTCACTTGGGAAGCCATCTGGTCCTGGGATCTTCTTTGAAGGTAAGCTTTTTATTGCTGTTTCAATCTCTTTGATTGCTGTTGGTTGGTTTAAATTGTCTGTGTCTTCTTGACTCAGTTTAGGAAGGTTGTATTTATCTAGAAAGTTGTCACTTTCCTCCAGATTTTCCATTTTGTTGGAGTATAGTTTTTCGAAGTAGTTTCTAATAATCCTCTGGATTTCTGCACTGTCAGTAGTTATATCTCCTTTTTCATCTTTTATCTTCAGAATTTGGGTTGATTCTCTCTTTTTTTAGTTAAGTTCCTAGTGGTTTATTATCTTTTAATACTAATTAATACTACTAATACTAATTTTTTCAAGGAACCAGCTTTTAGTTTTGTTGATTTTCT
Organism: Muscardinus avellanarius; assembly: GCF_963383645.1. Lineage (NCBI taxonomy): Eukaryota > Metazoa > Chordata > Mammalia > Rodentia > Gliridae > Muscardinus > Muscardinus avellanarius. The sequence goes on from NC_137802.1 coordinate 30,522,714, forward strand.
GTATTTTTTTTATTCTCTACTTCATTTATTTCTGCTCTCATTTTAACACTTCCTGTCATTCTACTGGCTTTGGGGTTAGATTGTTCCTGTTTTTCAAGAGCTTTCAGGTGTGTCATTAAGTTATTTATTTGATGATTTTCTGTTTTTCTTCTTATGTGTAAAATTTGTATCTGATGCAAGTTCATTCTTTTGCATAGGATATCCAGTTTTCTCAATTATTATCTGTTGAAGAGATTGTTCTATTTCCATTAAGTGGTCTTGTTACACTTTCCAAAGGTCTTTTGACTATAGACATGAGGATTTATTTCTGGGATTTCTATTCTATCCAATTGATTTCTGTGTCTTTTTGTGATAATAACACACAGTTTTTATTACCGTACCTTGGTAATATGTTTTGAAGTGAGGAAGTGAAACATTCAAGTTTATTCTTCTTTCATAAGATTGTTGGTGGTTATTATGGTCCCATATAAATTTTGAGAAGTATTTATGCCAAAAAATGCAACTGAGATTTTGACATGCATTGCATTGAATCTATAGATAACTTTGAGTAGTACTGACATCTTAATATAAGTCTTCTAATCAACATATAATGTCTTTCCATTTATTATTTTTTTAATTTCAGAAATACTGTGTAATTTTTGTTTATTCAAGAGTTTCACCTCTTTGGTTAACTTTGGTCAATTTCTAAATACTTTACTTTTTTACTATAATATAGCCCATTCATTTACCACATATTAAATCTGTTAAATGACAGAAGAAAAATGTGATTAAGAGTAGCAAAAACTATTCCTATCATTTAAAGCATTTAGTATATTATACTCTCTTCCCTAAAATAAAATGTTATAATCACCAAATATTCAAATGTGTATATATGTGTATATGTATATATATTACTGTTTTGATACTATTGTAAGTGGAATTATTTTACTAATTTTCTTTTTAGATTGGTCATTGGAAGTACATTGGAATGCAGCTGATTTTATAATATTGATTTGGGGTAAGTTTATTGTGTTTTTCTAGTTCTCCCAGATGCACAGGTAGATGGTTCTCTCTCTCTCTCTCTCTCTCTCTCTCTCTCTCTCTCTCTCTCTCTCCTAGAGATTAAACTCAGGAACATTCTACCTCTGACCTATATCTCCAGCTCTTTATTTATTTGTTTTTTTGTTTGTTTTCAAATAGGGTCTTGTTAGGTTATGTGATCCTTCTGACTCAGCCTCCCAAGTACTTGGATTACAGGTTTGTGCCACCATGTCCTTTTTTTTTTCCTTTTAATTTAAGCATTTACTGCTATACATTTTTCTTTTAAAATTCTTTTCTGTGCATCAGATGAGTCATGATAGGTTATGTTTTTAACTTTTTATTTTGAAAAATATTAGACTTACAGAAAAATTGCAATAGTAATCCATATGGTTTCTGTCTGTTCCTCAGCCTTCAGCTTCCCCTAGCCTTAACTCCCTGCTTTCTCTCTGGCTTATAAACTTTGCTGTGTTTCTGCTCTGCATACTTCTTCATTATGGGCTCAGGGTTGAAGGGTAACCTCATCTGGGTTTACCTTATAGATAAGAGGACAGGAAGCCATGTTAGAACCATATGATGGTCATTAACTTCTGCTCAGAGATGGCATATATAACTTCTGTTCACATCCAGTTAGCCAAAACTATTACACTGGTTGCACATATACAATGTCCTCACTGGGATAAGTGGACAAGATTCCATTGAGGCTCAGGACATTTTTCATTTTGAGTTGTTTCAGGACTCCTTTCTGGGATGCCAATTTTTTCTCTTTAGGACCAGTACAGGATTTTCTAGAAGCCACCTCCATGTCCCTACCCTCTCACACGCACTTCAACATCCCAATTCCAAAGAAACAGAATAGGTTTCACAACAACTGGTTCAGGAGGCTATCAACATTCCCAATATCTCATGGTCCACCAGCCCTCCTTTTTCAGTACTAATAATAATCACAGATTATACTTACTAAGCATCATATTCTTAGTAATAGAAATACTTATTACATTTTTCACATATTGATTTCACAATTGATTTATTCATTACAATTACCCAGAAATGAAAGTTGCTTTGTTATCTCTGGCTTCAGAAATGTGAACATTGAATCATAGAATAAGTATCTTCTTTGGCTTTAGAGATGTGGAAAATAAATCATAAATCAAGTATTATGCAGGTAGTTATGCAACAAGCTGAGTAATGACACAGACAGTCTTTCTTCTAAACATGTCATTCTGATGTCTCTGCAGGAACTGATCAGCAAAAGCCTTTATCTGCCTTCTCTTATTTTCCTAAGATTTCCTGGTCCTCGTACAGATAAACAAAAAACAACATGTCCCACCGCAAAAGGCTACAAGCCATCAAATTCATAACTGACAAATGAAGGATATGGATGGGACCACTCCTAAATTTTTTTTTTGTGGCAGATACTGTGGTCATCCATAGCCCCATGAACTCAAACCCAAATCAAAGAATCACAGAGTTCTGGGATATCCTCTAAAAAATAAGAAAATCCCGACATTTTTTATATTGTGTATGAACCTGAAGAGTGTTATGCTAAGTGGAATAATCCAGTCAAAGAAGGACAAAGGCTGGATGATCCCACTTCTGTGAGATATTCAAAATGGTCAAATTTATGGAAGCAGATATTAGAACAGTGGTTACCAGAGACCAGGTGGAGGGAAGATGGGGAATTGTCATTCATTTAGAAATGTTTTATATCTAATAGAAGCATACACAAAGTAAGAGAAGTAAGAACACACTTGATGTAAAAAAATAAAAGCCTGGAATTGCTTCTACATAAGTTATAAGTTTTTAAGATGGTCTGTTCCCTCCCACTAAAGATTTTTCATTTCTTCCATCCCACACCCATCCTAGGTGGTTCTAGTTAGAGGTACAAAGGGGCCAGGCTTGGTCTGTCCTCAACTCTTCATTCACTAATACCAGTAAGTAGTTGATGATCTTATAAAGTATATGTAGAAGGGAAGGTACTGAGAGATGGGGAATTATATTGGTGGTTTTCAAATTTATTCTTTATATCCCTGAGATATGTATATAAAGCGGAGGACATGGAGACTCCTATCTCTCCTTCAGGCTGAAGGTATTCTGATAATGCTCATAAATTTGACCTCCCTGTATTCTATTTCTTGGAAAAATAGTTTCATAATGGAATTTTTAAAAACAAGATCTTTATGAACCATGATAATCCGATAGCCTATGAAACAACCTTTTTTATTTTACTTTTACCCATCTATTTATTTCTTCATTTATGCTGAGAATTGAACCCAGGGCCTTGCACAGGTGAGGCACATGCTCTGCCACTGAGATACATTCCCAGTCACAGATAGTGGCCTGTAAACATGTCTCCAGGTTCTTTTACATTCTCTCATTAAAAGTGCAGTTTAAATTCCCTCACCTTGCACCTGGAAGCCGTAAGTCACTGTGTAAAATATCTAGTTATATGAAGAGATCACTGGAGACAGAAGATACAAGGGTTGGGAGACCCAAGGAGCTGCATTTGACCCAAACCCCAGCTTTTTAAGTCCCCTTATCCTGGACACCAGACAATGAGTAAAGGCCTTGTGATGACCCGGCCTCAGCTTATCCTTTAACTGCAAAAACATCAAAGACCCTAAGCAAGAGCTGCCTCGCTGAGGCTGGTCAATCTTATATTCACAAATAAAATAAGTGATTGTTTTAAGCTTTCATTTTCAGCCTTGTTGTTGCATAGGGATAGATTACTAGAATAGACACTACAATTTTAGGCTTTTTATTTTTTAATAAATTTTTATTGGTGCAGTGTAGTCATACATCTTAATGGGGTAAGAAACTTGTATAGATATACAGACACACATCATCCAATTAGCCCTTACCCAATCTCTATCCCCTTCCCTCGCCCTCCCTCCTTCCCATGCTTAGTTTCATGATTGAATTGATATGTTTAAGTACATCATGAGCTTTAAAGAGTTTCCATCTTTCGCCCTCCCATCCCCTCAGATAGGTCACCTTAACTGCTCTTCTACAGGATTCCTTCTTCATCTAGAGTACCTCCTGTTGCCCATTTCTCCCTAGTTTTCGCATATTAGGGAAAGCATCTGATTTCTTATTTTTTGTGACATTTCCCTGTCACCTCATCTCTCAGCAGATTCTCAGTTCCAAGTGACCTCTATTAAAAAAAAAATGGTTGTGAGTTGATCATCTCATCAAAGTTATTCACCTTCTGACTTTCAGGATTTCAGTAAGTGGGAATCAGTGTGGAAAATAAAAAAAAGGACTTCCAAGGAAGAAAGAAACCATAATTGATCAGATGTGGAGAGATTGAAATTCTAATATAATTTGGTTTTTCTGCTAACATTCTACTGTTCTCTTTGCATCTGAGTTTTTGAAAGCTGCTTGGATTTAAGACAGTGAAGATTCTTTGAGTTTAGTTTGGAGTCCAGCCAAAGTTCCAGTGCTTCTTTCTGGGCCCTGGGATCCTGGAAATGCTGCTGACTGGGGTGGGGGTGGGGGAAATGTGGGGAACCCCTGGCATAGCCCTGACTTTGGTAGCCCTGCTTCCTTCCCCTTTTTATAGAAAGTGTTTCATCTCAATAAAGCCAAGCTCATTATAACAAGCTATAAAATCACAGACTGTGGTCTGCCTGGGCATAGCTCCTGCCTCACCTAACACTCCTGTTTTTAGATGGAAACAGGCCAACATCAACACACACACACACACACACACACACACACACACACACACACACACACATTTTTGTTCTGTCAAGTCCTAGTATCATTCCCAGAGCAGAGGCCCAGATTTATTACAGTACCCTGTGATTCATCCTGAATAACAAAGCCCCTCCCACTCATGTCCTCCCCCCTATACCCCTGCTTCCTGTAAAAGGCAGAAACACAGCCACCAGAGGAGCAGAGAGACCAGAAGCAGCCCAGAAATCTCCGGCTCTCCTGGCCAAGCTCCCTCTTTCTTCCTGCACCATGAGGGTCTTCGCAACCCTTCTGTGCCTGATGCTCACAGCAGCCGCGTTCAGCACTCTTGTGCTGGCTCAGCCAGGTAAGGCCCTGCCTCCTTCCCACTGAAGCACACCACCTGTCCCTGGGTGATCATGAACCATCACATCATGAGGGATACCCCCCTGCCTCACCTTCACAGCTGCTTTTCTAAAACAAAGCAACTCAGAGGAGGACAAGGAGTCAGCCCACACACCCGGCTGCACCTGGGTAGAGCCTGAACTAGAATTCTAGCTTGGACCCCAAATCTAACTCTTCCCAGGGTCCCATCTCTGAAAATACAGCCTCAGGCAGTTACTGTCCCAACTGTTTGTTATCAGCAGTGCTTGGAGGCCTGGGTGATCAAAGAGAGGAACTCTGCTGGGTATTTCCAGGTCCAAGGGAAGTAGGGGAGCCTAGAACCTCCAGACTCAGAACCTCTGAGTTTCATTCAGGCCTGCTTCCCTGTGCAGAGGCAGGGGGCCTCAGGGATGCTCATGATAAGGCATGGGTTTTTCAAACCTTAAAGGTATGAAAAGGTGCATTCCCGTTTCATAACCCATGAAAGGGAGAAGTTGATGGGACACCTCAAAGGGCAGAGATATTGGACTTGGGGTAGGCAGCTGCTACCTTCAGCATCTTTTGTCTCTCTGACTCCTTTTTGCCATTCCTTACTTCAGAAAGAGAACACAGAACCCACTGTAAAGAGCTTTTCCTTGTTGTTGCATTATAGATGGGATTAATATCTCCACCTGCTGCTATAAGATGCACAGTAAGAAGATCTCTGTGCAGAAGCTGGAGAGCTACAGAAGGATCACCAGCAGCCACTGTCCCAAGGAAGCAGTGATGTGAGTGGACCATAGTCAACCACCTTTATACCTCAGTCCTAGGTTCTTCCCTGGAGCAAGGGGTGAGGCTGTTATCAAACAAAGTCAGAGCCAAACGCTCAGATGCTTAGACTTTCACTAAGCTGATCTCAGAAAGTTCCCATTGGGAAAACCAAATAAACCCTGCAAAGGAAAGTGACTTCCCACTCCCATCTCCATTCTAGCCATAAGTTCAGAATTCCATTCCTTCATCCACAGGCAAAGGAGGGTTCACGTTGGCCAATAAGAGCAGCTGCTTCTCATAAGGCCCTTCCTCTACCTTGCCTTCTTCCTCTTCTGCTGTTGGAGCAGCCCATCACCCTGCCCTAATGAGCCAGCAGACATTCATAGAGTGGTTACATGCCCAGGCTGAATCCTCATGCACTCCATCTAACTGAGCTTTCTTTCTTCCCCACAGCTTCAGGACCAAAAAAGACAGGCAGGTCTGTACTGACCCCAAGGAGCAGTGGGTCCAGGAAGCCATGAAACACCTGGACAAGAAAACCCAAACTCCAAAGGCTTGAACACTCAGGCATCAACTGCAGCTGAGCCGGGACTTAAGAAACAAATTATCTGTATCCCTTGTTCTAAAAATTGCTCTGACATAATTTCACAGTAATTCTAAGAAATCTGAACCATGTGTAATAATGTATGTCATAGTTTTTCTTAAATGATGTTTTAAAGTTATTAATATTTTAATTTATCTGCCATGAATTTTGGCGTGTCTTCAATGTAAAGCCTTAGGCACTTTAGCCCTATAAAAACTGTGGGGTGCTCCTCCTCTCTATTTTGCTGCATTACTATAAAGAGCCTTTTGAAAGAATTGATGCAAAGATTTTATTTAAAAGAGGTTTAGAATGAAACCATGTTATTATACAACGGGATATTTTTGTTATGTGGAACTATTGAATTTTCACGTAAAATATATTTTTGTATGAAACCTGACTCTGATGGTTTTCTAAGGGGTAAAATTAAGCTGGAGGGGCTGGCAGGGTGCCAAGGAGTAAGATGTGGTTGCCAAAGATAGGAGATGATTTTGTGAAAGACAAAGCATATGGTACATCTGGGCTTTCCTCTGGCTGGGCTTGCCTACATGTCCAGGAGAGTCAGGCAGGCTGGGGCCAGGCTGAGCCAGAGCCCGAGCTCCAGATCTGACATCTGATGTTTCTTTAGACATTTGTTTAGAAATCTTCCTTTTTTCCCAACGTTGTTATTTTCTCACCATCACAGAAGTATCTCCCCTCATCAATTAAATCTGCCTCTTGGCGGACTAAATATTCCTGTTCTATATAATCACACAATCCAGAATATTGCATATCAATTGTATTGAGAAATATTTTCCACATCTGGAACACATGTGTCTTCAAAATAAATTTACATCTCTTCTGGTCAGGAAGAGCAGGGAAGGCAAGGATTCCACATTATCATACATACAGGATACTTACAAATCCTTGATTCTTCAAGCTTAGCTTCTTGGGGACTAGATTTCAAAGCCCCAGGTAGAAAATTCAAGGTGTCAGGAGATATCACACATCTTAGTGGAAGGCAGATAATTTATGGGTGATCATTTACTGTCATCATGATGTTCAGGCAAGATCCAGCGGCACTTTCTGCCTCTCTCCAGCTCACCAGTCCTTATCTTCAAGCATCGAAAGCCACTGTAATCTCAACTGTCACAGGAGGACAATCAGGAGACAAAGTAGGAGTAGAAAGGGAAGGAGATGCTATATATTAAGGAAACACAGTAAGCCCTCTGGTGTAAGCAGATATTAATCAGTGCCATAGAGTCAGACAGGCAAGCAGAGAAGGGCTCCATGCTCTAAGCCCCAGTGAATCTCTTCTCACTATATTTATCAAGCTTTAGCTCTCTGTTTTATTTTTTTTAAGTACTGGGAATTCTACCTCTGAGCTACATCCTCATTCCTATTTTATTTTTTATTTTGAAACAGGGTCTCACAGAGTTGCTGAGAGCCTCACTAGGTTGCTGAGGCTGGTCATGAACCTTTAGTCCTCCTGTCTCAGCTTCTCAAGTACTGAGATTATAAGCATGCACCACAACGACTGGCTTTAGCTCTTTATAAGGAATTATAAACCATATTTGTCTTCATGAAGTCCTGGGGTCACTTGTCTTCTTTGGGCATGGAAAATTAGAGAAAAGTCCCAAACCATGATCATAAACATAAGCTAAGACATAACTGGATGAGACGTTCAATGGAATTCAGAGATGAGACAGGTTACACCAATGTGCCTAATAAACATGGGAAAATTAGTTACTTGACTGGGCTGCCATTCATGAAGATGTACATTAGACCAATGGCTCTATACTGATATAACATCACACAGACACTCAAGAATTGCAGTTGTGCATGTACCATTACCCACGATTCCAATATGGAGTGTTGGATAGGGAAGGTCCTTCTACTACCCTTTCCATTAGTTCTCTGCCATGTCTGAGACCAGTAGTGGGATACACTTTGAGGTTCCCTTATAGTCTCTCTTTCAGATCAATGTATTCTCTGGGCTTGATATGTAAACTCTATCTTAGAAATGAATAATGTTTTTTGCATGAACTTCTCCACCTGCTAGATCTGGCTGTTGGGCATACATCAGTCCTAAGGTGACTGTGAATGCTTACCACACATCCATGGTACATGTTCTACAGAATTAACTGTCTTTCTTTGGGATCCACTGAATACTAACCAATTGGGTGAGGGTCAAAATGATGTAAAACACTTCCAGACATATTTCCCATAAACAACCTATTCTTCCAACCTCTTCTTCCTCCATCATAGTGACCTTGAGAGCAATATTTTATAAAATTCAACTTCAAGGTAGAAGCAAATACATTTCTCCAAATCTCTAGTCACTACTTAGAGGAGAGCCACCTGGCCTACCTTGAACTGTGACATGAGAAAGAAATGAACACATGTTATGAAGATTGGAGCCTAGCTTAACCCTAAAGAATAAAAGAATTGGTGACATGATTATGTGCTGCCTTTAAAAAAACTGAAACCTATAGCATTGACTTGACCTTTGATAGCAAGCTGTAAGAAAGGCTATAAGAAATCTGATAAGAAATTTGTCAGGTTGCAAAGATGAAGATTAATGTTCCAAAGTACCAAAGCTGTCACATTCTGTCTGCTAAAATTGTAGCTCCAAAGGTAAAGTTTGAAAAATATATACTACTAATGTGCTGGTTGCTTTTGTCTGCATTTGTCAAGGTATTGCTGTTAGGAGAACATCTCAGGAAAAAAGTGGTTATTCTTGAAATAGAAATAAGAGAATGAAGTCCACAAATTCAAGACCTTATATTGTTGGTAAAGCAATCTGTTTCTAGGTTCCAACCATCAAAAGAAGATATTTAGGGGTCCTTTAAATTTCTGTAGTAGAGTCTAGGACAAAAAACTTAGTTGGATTTCATGATAAAGGGCAAAAATCAGACTGAAGTTATAGACTTGCCACATCAAGTCTAATAGCCTCACTAAAACAGAAAGAGAAATAATTTAAGAACTATATCTAGAGAGAAACTTGGACTGTGGCTGCTAGCAAATGGAATTTGCTGGGTGCAAAGAGATGAGAAGTCTCCTAAAATATGAAGAGAACTATTTTATATTACTATATTGTCAATGAAGCCATGAGTGAGCCTGAATCTTCCCCCAAAGCCACTTAAAATTCAAATAAAAACTGTAAACTCTACAAATATCACAAGCAGTCCTCAAAGGCTACAGAGCCCCCAAGAAGAGAAGGTTTTTTTTCCCATCACATACTTCAGAATGGTCAAGGGGAAGAGTGGAAGACAAGGACCCTTACCAGGGGAACCAAGAGCTAGGATAAAAAAGACAGAAGAGCTTCCCAGAGAGCAGAAGCAGGCCCCAGCAAGGGTGGGGGACCCAACAACATCTGCCTGGAAGGTTGCAGGATTGCTATAGCACAAATATTTACCATCTTCCCCTCCAGAAATGAAGACACGGATTGCAAGAATGTTTTCCTTTTGAAGTTGGATATAGTGGGTTTCAGTAAGTATAGTGGGTTTCAGCTTCTTGTGGTTTCAGTCCACAGGTCATGGTCACTGGACAAGGTAGATCTGTATTCTTATCTGACAGAGAGAACCCTCATCCAGAGATCAAGTACATTTAGGATAATATGAAGGCTAAATGGGAGTTCGAGTCATCTATCTTGGGGATTGGTTAATTATGTTTTATGTGTGTGAGAAGTGAACCAAGGACAGACTGTGATAGAAACTGATAGTTCCGCAAAATGTTCACCTGCTCTTCTTCATCGCTCAGCCTCCTTTGCAGTCCTGCTGAAGCCACAGGACGAGTTAAGGTCAATGGCATACAGGCAGAAGCGATGGAACCTGCTTCCATGCCTGGTTCTTTAAAACTTCCTACCTAGTCCATACGCCTCTCTCAGCTTGCCTCGGTGACCTTGAAGGCCACGTGTTCTAGGTGATCACTATAGTTTACATGCACTCTGATCCTTGAGCTCCTCCTCAGAAGAGAGCACTTTTGGCAAACTGCTCAAGCAATATCTGGCTGTGACTCATACAAAACATAGATAGGTGTTGCAGTGAGTCCACTGAGATGGTTGTTAGTATATTAAAAGGTAGATTGGCATCATCGTGATCCATGGACCCAGGCCAATAGATTTGGCTTTGTGAGCCTTCGTCTTTCACCTTTGTATAAAAAAGTTGCCAAATATCCCAAAAGGATTATATGAGATCACATTGTGATAAGAATATTTCAAATATAAAAAAACTTCAAATCAGAGAAGTGGGTTTCACTTTCGTGAGTTCACAGAAAAGAAAGATACCTTATCTAAGTCTCTCCTCCTTTTCAAAATGGGCTTACTAAGGAAGGAAACACTCAAATACTGTTATGTCCATACATGAAGGTATCACCACCAATCTCAAGAATATGTATGGGGAGGGGTGAAGGGGAAGCTGAGTGGTAAATACACCAAGTGATGGTGATGTATGCACATCTAAATGGATTACTTTGACTCTCACTATCATGCATAAACTACAAAGTACCAATAAAAGTATTTTAATGGACTTAATTAGAATGCCTACTTTGGGGTTTGTTAAGAGGATTAAATAAGCCAACTCACATGAAATGAAATAATACAGTGCATTGCATAGATTGTGTGGTTATTGTTGTTAGTGACAACTTTCTATTTACTAGACATATTGTTAGAATTTGTATATTAAAGAGTTTGGGGTAACTTTTCTCCAAAAGTAACAAGAAACTGCATGGTCTCAGAGACTCTTGAGAAAAGTCAGACCTTAGTTGGTCTAGTGTTGCATAAGGCTTTGGAAGTGAGAGTTACAGCACAATAAAGTTTCACGGAATAAGGAGGCAAAAGACAGGAGCAGCAGGGTGTGGTGGCGCACACTTGTAATCTCCACGCTTGGGAGGCAGAGACAGGAGGATTGCTCAGGTTCGAAGCCAGCCTTGCTGGCTTAAGAGACCCTGTTTCAA
>NC_137802.1:31134254-31361754 GCF_963383645.1 Muscardinus avellanarius
GCAGGAGCAGAGATGCTGCCAGGCTCTGGGGGAGGGTAGGAGGGCAAGGGCCAGAGAGAAGAAACAGCCACACCTGTTTGCCCAGTTCAGCTAGAGCACCCACAGGAGTCCTTGGATGGCTTCTGAGACTGTTCCAAGACCAGCTCTGCCTGTAAGAGACAGAGATAACAGAGGCCACCGGGTATCACAAGCTGTGCCCACTTGTCATTCAGAAATCCTCACTCTGGGCTGGGGTGTAGCTCAGTGGTAATGCACTTGCCTTGCATACACAATGGCCTGGGTTCTGTCCCCAGGACCAAAAAGAAAAAATGAGAGACAGAGACAGAGAGAGATCAATCCTCACTCCTAGCCAGGTACAGTAGTGTAGACCTCTAATCCCAGTACTTGGGAGGCTAAGACAGAAGAGGCACAGGTTTGAGGCTAGCCTAAGCAATTTGGTAAGACCTTGAGACTATATTTCAAAGTAAAAACTATAAAGGCCTGGGGGATAGCTCAGAGGTAGAATGTCCCTGGGTTCAATCCTAAGAGAGAGAGAGAGAGAGAGAGAGAGAGAGAGAGAGAGAGAAGAGTAGAGAAGAGAGAGAGAGAAAAGGAGGGAAAGAAAGAAAGAGGGATCCACCCTCCTAGCCAGGCATGATGTCCTAATCCTGTAATCCCAGTACTTGAGAGGCAGAGACAGGAGGATCACAGGTTCTCTGCCAGCTTCAGCTACTTAGTAAGGCCCTCCACAACTTAGTGAGGCCCTGTTTCAAAAAGAAAGAATAAAAAATAGGGCTGGGAGTGTAGCTCGGAGGTAGAATGCTCCTGGGCTCAATCCCCATGACTGAAGAAAGGAAAAAAATAAATATTTCAGAGTGCGAGGTAACTTAGCAAGACCCTGTTTCAAAACAAAAAGGGCTAGGGGTTTAGCTCCACTGAGTTCAATCTCCAGTAAAACACACACACACACACACACACACACACACACACACACACACACACAGAAATCTTTACCTCCTCCATCACCCAAGAGCTAGATGGCCCTCTCCCCACTTTACCTGAGGGAACATGCCTAAGAGGGACCACGGGGCTGGAGCAAACTCAGCCAGTTAGTAATAACACTAAATTGTAACCTCCCTTACCTCAAACCTGGGCTCTTCCCAGCCACTCACTGCCTCGTGACCCTGGTGCCTCTCTACATCTCAGTGTTCTTGTCTGCAAATTGAAGAGATTGTATACGTATCCTTCTCCTCTCCTCCCCCTCCTCCTCCTCCTCCTCTTCCTCTTTCTCCTTTTCCTTGTCTTCTTTTTCTTCCTCTTCTTTTTCTTTTTCTTCTTCTTCTCTCTCTCTTTCTTATGTCCCTAGAATAGGGTATGATGTTTAATTTTATGTTGTCATTTTGACTAGGCCACAGGGTTCTCAGATAGCAGATCATTTATTATTCTGGGTGTTTCTGTGAGGCCTTAACATTGACATTAACATTTCATCCAGGTAGACTGGATGAAATAGACTTCCCTCCCTCTGTGAGTGGGCCTCATCCAGTCAGTCAAAGGCCTGAATAGAATAGAGAGGTGGGCCCACCCCTCCGAGTAAGAGAGGATTCTTCCTGCTTGTCTGCTATCAAACTGGGACCTGTTCCTGCCTGTGGACGCCATGGAAACACTGGCCCTTCCTGGGTCTCTCGCCTCCCTGCTTTCAGATGGGAGCTACACCACTGGCTCTCCTGATTCTCAGTGCTAACTTGGCATAGAACAAAACCACAGGCTCTCTGAGCCCCTCAGAGACACAGCACAGATCCTGGGACTTGCCCGACTCTGTAACTGCATAAGCCAATTCCTTATGATAAATGTTCCCTTATGAGAAATATGTAGGATGCACATACGCATCCTACTGGTTCTGTCTCTCTGGAGAACCCTAATGCACAGGAGCAACTTTAAAACCTTATGCCCTGCTAGGCAAGGTGGTGCACACCTGTAATTCCAGTACTTGGGAGACTGAGACAGAAGGCCCACAGGTTCAAGAACAGCTTCAGCAGCAACTCATCAAGGCCTTCAGCAATTTAGCAAGACCCTGTTTCAAAATAAATAAAAAGGGCTGGGGGTGTAGCTCACAGGTAGAATGCCCCTGGGTTCAGTCCCCAATACCAAAAAACAAAAACAAAACAAAACAACGCCAAAAAAAAAAAAAATACCCTTTCTGTGATCTGTATTATGAAAAGCAGGGATTTTATTGTTTCCAAAACAAAATCCTGGTTTCCAAGGGGAAGGTTCATTTCAGAAGATCCTGAAACTGCTTTTTCACTTGCTAACCTCCCTGCCCCAGGAGACCCCGATGTGGCCCAGCGTGGGGTGGGAGACGCTTCCTTGCTGTTTTCCAGCAGCGCCCAGCTGAGAGGCGCTGGCTCAGTCTCCTTGGTGTGGTCATTGTGCCAGTGTTCTGAGAGGCCACAGAGCCCAGGAGCACCCCCTCTGCAGGGAGAGCCTGGGAGAGGCACTCCCCTCCTCTTTTATTGTAACATGGGAATAATAATAGTTCCTAGAGGTGGCAAAAGGATTAGATGTGTTAACACGCTGAAAACACCACAAGAACCCCACAGTGGGCACTCAGGAATGACCGTCGTGTTCTGAGGATGTTTACTCTCCCAGAGATTCATCATACGCTAGCACCCCAGGAAACCTGGGGCAGGGGCCTGTCCCTTCGCTGGTTCCCGGGGATCATTTGTGGACGTGTGTGATCACCGTAGCCTCACAATGCTTAGGATCATCGAGGGATTATTGTGAGTCTTGGATCTGCGTGAACCCAAACAAATGGTGGCCTCTCTCCAGATTTCCATTTCTTCGTATTTGAGGAACTGGCCATCTGGGGAAAAATCTAAGTTAGATCTTTACCTCACTTCATCTACCAAAATAAATTCCAGATGGAACTCAAATTTAAACATAAACAATGAAACCACAAATGTACTTAAAGAGAAATCTTAAAGCGAGCAGAATACTTTTTAAAAGTAAAGCACAAACTACAAAACACAGAAACCATAAAAGAAAAAAATGGATAAATTCAGCAACATAATTTTTATTACTTATGGGTCAAAATTATGAACAAAATTAAAAGACATGATATGTACAAAGAAAATACACACTAGTTAATATTTCATAAATAAAGCTACTTTCTTAAACAAAGAAGAACTGGAGGTTAATGAGGAAATACAAAGATCCAATTTAAAAATGGATAAAGATGATCAGATGACTCACAGAGAAGAAAGCAGAAGCCGCTCTAAGACCTTGAAAAGATCATCACTCTCATTAACAAGGGAAACTCACACAAAAGCAGGGCAGACACCTGTGGCTTTTTACCTATTATTGAAAAGAAATTTAAGTTGTTTTTCTTTGGCGTTTGCTTTTTGTTGCTGTTGATTTTTTGGTACTGGGGATTGAACCCAAGGGCAGTCTACTTCTGAGCTACACCCCCAGCCCTTTTTATTTTTATTTATTAATTTAATTTTTTGGTGGTACTGGGGGTGGAACCCAGGTACCTCCGGGCTATACTCCCAGACCTATTTTATATTTTATTTGGAAACAGGGTCTCACTAAGTTGCTGAAAGCCTCACTAAATAGCTGAGGCTGGCTTCGAACCCGTGCGATCCTCCTGTCTCAGCCTCCTAAGAGCGGGGGTTACAAGCATGCACCACCACGCCCGGCTCTATTTATTTATTTATTTATTTATTTTATGGTACTGGGGTTCCTGGAAGTCCTTCTACCTCCGGGCTACACTCCCAGACCTATTTTATTTTTGGAAACAGGGCCTCTTAAGCCAGCGCGGCTGGCTTCGAACCTATGCAATCCTCCTGTTTCCGCCTCCCAAGCACGGGGATTACAAGCGTCCGCCACCACGCCCGGCATATTTTTATTTCAAAACAGGGTCTTGCTAAGTTGCTGAGACTGGCCTTGAATCTGCAATCCTCCTGTCTCAGCCTCCCAAGTACTGGGATTACAGGTGTACGACACCAAACCTGGCTAAGCTTTTTAAGTTTGATAATATTCTGTTGGGAAACAGATGTCTCCCACTCTGCTGGTAGGGATACAAAGGAAAACTCTCCAGGGGACAATCTGGCAGAGCGCTATCTCGGCACCCCCACTTCTAAGCACTTATCCTTCCACGTGTGCAAACTGACATAAGTACAAGCCTGTCATTGCTATGTAGTAAATCCACGCCTGGGAGCATGATTAACCACATGTAGGCCCCTCCCTAGGCCTCAGTTTCCTCATCTGTAAAATGAGGACTATAATGTAGCTGACCTCAAAGGTTGTCCTGTCCCATATGTACGTAAAACTCCTAAAACGGCAGCCAATGTACTACTGTTCCTGATGTTATTATATTTAACCCGGCTCTCATTAGTAAGACCCAACCCAGAGACTGGCTCTGAGCGTGTGCGCGGGGAGTTTGGGAACAGCCACACTGCCTGTCAGTCTTCTCAACAGCATGTGCCGGCCTGGTGGCACATGCCTGCAATCCCAGTACTTGGAAGGCTGAGACCGGAGGATCACAGGTTTGAAGCTAGCATGTGGTAACTTAGCAAGGCCCTCTGTTTCCATTTTTTTTTTTTTAATAAAATAGGGTTGGGGATTTAGCTCAGTGGTAGAATACTCCTGGGTTTAATCCATAGTACCAGAAACAAAAAGAAGAGGAGGGAGAGAATAAGGAAGAGGAGGAGGAAGAGGAGGAGGAGGAGGAGGAGGAAGAGGAGGAGGAGGAGGAGGAGGAGGAGGAGGAGGAGGAAGAATATTCAAAGCCAGACAAGACTGCAACTGTGACTGAGTGGGTAGAAACCTGGTCATTGTAAGTCTGACGTGTACAGATGTTTGGTCAGCAATAGAAACAGAGAAAAGGGCTTTCTGAGCAGTGAATCTCAACAACGCCTCTCCCAGCACCCACCCTGGGAAGGAGCATCTTGGCTAAAGAGACTGGACCATTCCTCCTTTCCTGCAGCTCTAAGTAACGGGTGAAAGCACTGCTTAATTAAGACCTGCTTTGTTGTTCCAAATAATCACAGTAAGAGCTAACATTTGTGATGTGTTTTCTAAAGGCCAGAACTCCCTCAACACTTAACATACAGCAGTTCATTATTCAGTTCTCCCGTTCTGGCAATACCATTATTCTTCCCACTTTACAGAGGAGGAGACCAAGGCTCCCACTTGCAGGGGTTTGCATAGCAGGTCAGTGGCAGAACCCACATCTGGACCTGGGTCTCTGGGCACCACCAGGCCTAGCTGGGCATTTCTTCTACCAGGCAGTAGTCTTCCTCTGAATAAACTATAGCATAAACAGATGCAGAGGTGCATGCCTGTGATCCCAGCTACTCAGAGGCTGAGGCAGGAGGATGGCAAGTTTGAGGCCAGCCTGGAAAATTTAGTGAGACCCTGTTGCAAAATAAAAACTGGAACCAAGTATAGTGACTCACGCTTATAATTCCAGTGCTAGGAAGGCTAAAATTAGGGGGATTGCAGGTTTAAAGCTAGCGTCGACAAATAGTGAGACTCTCGTTAACCTAGTGAGACCCTGTTTCAAAATAAAAATAAAATAGGGCTGGGGGTATACCTCGAGGTACAATGCCCCTGGATTCAGTCCCTAATGCCACAAAAAATAATAATAATTTAAAAAATAAAAAATTGAAAGTGCTGAAGGTGTGGTTCAGAGATAGAGAGCTTACCTATTATAGCTGAGGCTCTGAATTTAATACTCAGTACTGTGAAAAGAAAGAAAGAAAAAAAAGAAAGAGAAAGAGAGAGGGAGAAAGAGAGAAAGAAAGGAAGGAAAGAAAGAAACCATAACATAGCCTACTGGCTTTGTACATCAGTTTCTTAGCAATGTCTGTCACTGTGAATCTGCCCCAAAGGCAGGACCCCTCTGGGTCCAAGGGCAAAATTGGGTTTTTAAGACTAGCAAGTCCTGAGACACAACCAGCCCATATAAGGCCCATATTTCTATCTTTTTCTCTATTTTCAGAAAGGAAAACAGAAGTCCAAGGTGGGCCACCTGGCAACAGCAGGACGAGGGCTGTGTGTGACCCTTCTTCCTGCTCATCTCTTGCAGGCACCAGCTAAGAAACCAAGACCACGCCAGGCATGGTGGCGCACGCTTATAATCCCCGCGCTTGGGAAACAGAGACAGGAGGATCGCGCAGGTTCAAAGCCAGCCGTGCTGGCTTAAGAGACCCTGTTTCCAGAAATAAAAAAGTATAAAATAGGTCTGGGAGTGTAACCCGGAGGTAAAAGGGCTTCCAGGAACCCCAGTACCACCAAAAAAAAAAAAGAAAGAAAGAAAGAAAGAAAGACCAAGTCTGAGGCAGAGGGAGGTATTTAGAAAGGGGGTGCAGAGTCCCCTGCAGCTCCTACAGAGAGCAGTCCCCATCAGAATCAGGATCCATTCAAGGCTGGGAGCCCCATCATCACCAGCTCAAGGGAGGGCAGAGCACGCGGGCTGCCCTTGGTCTCTGGCCAGTCACCTCCTTAGGAAAGGCGGAGTCAGCGTCCACTTCCCGGAATCCTCGTGGTCCCTTTAGCACAAGATAAATTATTGCTTCTGATTCAATTTCTTCCTCCCTTGCCCCCACCCCACACGGTTTCCTAAAACAATAAGAAAACACATTTCTCATCCCTGCATTTAATCCTTCAGGCCTGGAGCAGGAGCTAAGATTCTGGTTCACATGAAATGGTGGGGTGGGGGGCTGCAGGGGAGATGACATGCAATTCTTGGTGGATGGGCAAGGCTTGCTTTCCTCCAGTCTTAGTCAAAGCATCTTGTCTGTCGGGAAGACAAACGTGAGAAAGACACAGTCCAGGACCACCATGTCATGAGGGAGGCTGGATTGTAAGCCTCTACCTAGAGCTTTACACAGACTCTGATGGGGGCATGCCGGGTTCCCACGGCTCAGGGGTGTGGAGGGGGGTGTGCAGCAGAAGTGGCATTTGTGTTGCCCCCCAGAAATTTGCCAGGAAGATGACCTGGGAGCAAAATGTCACTTTAAAAACAACATTCTTGCCAGGCATGGTGGCGCACGCTTGTAATCCCCGCGCTTGGGAGGCTGAGACAGAAGGATCGGGCAGGTTCGAAGCCAGCCTCAGCTACTTAGTGAGGCTCTCAGCAACTTAGTGAGACCCTGTTTCCAAATAAAATATAAAATGGGTCTGGGAGTATAGCCCAGAGGTAGAAAGCCTCTGGGTTCCACCTCCAGTGCCACCAAAATAAATAAATAAATAAATAAATAAATAAATAAAATAAAATAGGTCTGGGAGTGTAGCCCGGAGGTAGAAGGGCTTCCAGGAACCCCAGTACCACCAAAAAAAAAAAAAAAAAAAAAAAAAAAATTCTAAACCAGGCATGGTGGTGCAAGCTTGTAATCCCAGTACTTGGGAGGCTAAGATAGGAGAATTCCAGGTTTGCCACCAGCCTCAGCAACTTAGTGAGGCCACCTGCAATTTACTGAGACCTTGTTTCAAAATAAAAGAATAAGCCGGGTGTGGTGGTGCACGCTTGTTATCCCCGCGGCTTGGGAGGCAGAGACAGGAGGATTGCGACATGCTGGCTTAAGAGACCCTGTTTCCAAATTTAAAAAGTATAAAAATAGGTCTGGGAGTGTAGCCCAGAGGTAGAGGGTTTCCAGGAACCCCAGTACCACCAAATAAATAAATAAGTAAATAAATACATAAATAAATAACAAAAGAATAAAACAGGAGTCAGGGTGTAGCTAACAGGTTGACTGTTCCTGGATTCCAGCCCCAGTGCCATAATAATAATAATAATAATAATAATAATAATAATAATAATGGCATCCTAGCTGGGCATAGTGGCACATGCCTGTAATCCTAATACTTGAGAGGCCAAGACAGGCAGATTACAGGTTCAAGGCCAACTTCAGCAACTTTTCAAGACACTTTTTTAAAATAAAAAATAATCTGGGCGTGGTGGCATATGCCTGTAATCCTAGTACTTGGGAGGCTTAGATAGGAGGTTCACAGGTTCGGGGCCAGCCTCAGCAACTTAGTGAGACCCTGTTTCAAAATAAAAATAAAATAGCCGGGCGTGGTGTCACACGCCTGTGATCCCCGCGCTTGGGAGGCTGAGACAGGAGGATCACGCAGATTTGAAGCCAGCCTCAGCTACTTAGTGAGGCTCTCAGCAACTTAGTGAGACCCTGTTTCCAAATAAAATAGAAAATAGGTCTGGGAGTATAGCCTGGAGATAGAAAGCCCCTGAGTTCCACCCCCAGTACCACCAAAAATAAATAAATAAATATAAAATAGGGCTGGGGGTGTAGCTCAGAGGTAAAATGCCCCTGGGTTTAATCCCCAATACCACTAAAATAAATATAAAAAGGGCTAGAGATATAGCTCAGAGGTAGAATTTCCCTGGGTTCAATTCCCAGTCCCCCCCCCCAAAAAAATAGAAAGTTTAGTGGGTTCCATCAACATCACTAATAAGAATCCAGAGTTGTGGCTGATAATTCTGATTATTTTGAAATCTTAACTATCTGAGATGCTCCTCCAAACTAATTGGGAATGTATAATTATCTCTTTAGTGAGTAAGGATTTTTTCATCATTAAATATGAAAATGTTTAGCTGAGTGTGGTGATACATGCCTGTAATCCCAGTATTTGGGAGGCTGAGGCAGGAAGATAACAGGTTCAAGGACAGCCTCTGTAACATAGATCTTAGTAACCTAGAGAGAACTTGTTTCAAAACAAAAAATAAAATAGGGCTAGGGTGTAGCTCAAAGGCAGAATGCCCCTGGGTTCAATCCCCAGTACTAAAACATTAAAAAAAAAAATTTTTTTTAAACTGGAAATGCTTGAGATAAAGAATATGGGCATATTTGGAACCCTAAGATTTTGTAATGTTTGAGAATTTGGCCCATTTCGAGTGACAGGTCAGCCATTTGGGGGGAGAAGGGCTGGGGATTGAGCCCAGGGACACTCTACCCCTGAGTTACTCTCAGCCCTTTCTAGTTTTTTATTTTGTAAAACGGTCTCACTAGGTTGCTGAGAGCCTCGCTAAGTTGCTGAAGCTCTCCTTAAACCTGTGATACTCTTGTCTCAGCCTCAGGAGAAGTAGAATTACAGGGGTACACCACTATGCCTGGCTTAATAATTGAATAAGGTTTATGATCTTATGTTTAAAAAATCATATTAACTTCTCTTAGTTTTTTGCTTGTTTGTTTGTTTGTTTGTTTGTGGTTTTTTTGGTACTGAGGATTGAATCCAGAGGTATTCTAGCTCTGAGCTTCACTGCAGACCTTGTTTGGTGATGGGTTGTGTCCATACAGTGCCTAAGGAGATGCAGCCTCCCTCGGCCTGAGTGGCCTGCAGCCTAAGGCAAAACTTTAAGCAAAGTGATTCAGCAGAAAAGGGGCAAAGATAGCGCCTGGAGGAAGCTAGGAAGGCGTGGTTTCCCCATTCATTATGGGTGGGGAGGCTGAGCGGTTTTTCCCTTTCTACCTTTAAAGGAGCTTTCCGCACACATGAATGGCTCATGTACTGGCCTGGGATTGGCTGTAAACTACGTGCTAGTGATCTTTATCCCGGATAGGCTAGGCTATTGCTCATGGAAATTCCCCTCGTGGCTTGGTGCTATATATAGGACTGCTTGGAGAGAAATAAAGGAGATCTTGCTTGACTTGACTCCCGGCTCGTGGGTTCGTGTTCAAGTCGTCGGTACTCATCATCTCGCCAAGCCCCGCCAGCTGTCGGGCTGGATTCCCGACAGTTTGGTTTGTTCTGAAACAGGGTCTTAGTAGGTTGCTGAGAGTCTCCCTATATTACTGAGGTTGTCCTTGAACCTGCAATCCTGTCTCAGCCTCCCAAGTACTAAGTTTACAGGCCTGTACTCCTTCTCTTGGATTTATAAGAATTATTTAATGACTTGGGAAGGTTAGAATAGAATTTAAAAGTGAAACAAGCCAGGTGTGGTAGCCCATGCTTGTAATCCCAGTACTTAGGTTGAGACCAGAGGATCATGGTTTTATGGCCAGCCTCAGCTACTTAGTGAGGCACTCCACAACCTAGTGAGACCCTGTTTCAAAATAAATACTTTAAAAAGAGGGGGCTGGGATATAACTCGGAGGTAGAATACTCCTGTGTTCCAACCCCAGTATTGCAAAAAATAAAATAAAATGAAACATAATAAATTTACCAAATAGTATTTTACATATTTATAAATGCTTAAGTTTTTGAATGGAAAAAAAAGCACCATCCAAAAATCCCTTAAAGATGACTGCTAAATTTTGGTAGACTTAGAAGTAGAATACTAAAAATTATGGGGCTAAATTTTAAGATGTGAGGATTTTGGTAGACTTAGAAATAGAATACTAAAAATTATGGGGCTAAATTTTAAAATGTGAGGAAGAACTAGATTTTTATAAAATGCATAACTTTGATAAATTTATCATTCCTTTCAAAACCCAAGGTGTCTTCCGAATGTTTTTTCTATGCATAAAAACTATCTTGGAAAATTGAAAACACCTTATGCCTACATGGAGCACTTCTTAGGCTAAGAGCTAATGCTTTAAATGAATGTTCTCAGTTAAGCCTCACAACGATTCTATAAAGCAGGTACCATTCTTATCTCCATCTACTGGGCTCTGAATTCTGGAGACCGGATGCTAATCTAGATAGCTGCAATTTAGAAGCCATCTGACTTAATCCCTGGTCTGCAGATTCCTCTGCTAGAAAGCACCTGGCCAAGGGGGCTGGCTGGCTTGAAGCATTGTTGAAACAGCCTAGGGACTGGCCTCTTTGAGACAGATCCAAACTCTTCATCAGTGTTTGGGCCGCAGCCCCTGTCCTCCCGTCGGGACTTACTGCTCAACTTGGCTCCTCACCCTGTGGCCCAAGAACTCGTGGCATATGGGTGTCACATGGGAGATTGCTACAAACGCAGCATCCTAGCCACCTCTTCTAAATCAAAGTCTGCAATAACCAGACGCTCTGCTAATGTGCTGCCCATCAGCGTTCCAGAAGCCCTGCTCTGTGGGGTTAGTTTGGATCAGCCCCTACCTGGCAGAGCAAGTTGCCGAGCTGCTGCTCCAGCATCCTTTTCCCCAGAAGATGCCAGCCTCTGGGTAGCAGAGTGCTAGCGAAAGTGGTGGCAGAGCCAGCCGGCCTCTAGTGCATGGGGCCGTTCCACAACTCCTATCCAAAACCAGCTGCCAAGATAGGTAAATTTTGCTGAATTGCCTGAGGCCACACTAATCTTTAATTATCCTGTTAATGTCTGTCTCCCCCCAGGTAGTCGTTACACCTGCAGTTACTGCAGTGCCCTGGCTGGAAACAGCTTGCAGATTTCCTGACAGTATTAATGGAAGTTTTGTGAACTGATTTGAGGAGATTAGATGGTGAGAAGCTGGCGTGACTGGACGTGAAGCCCATTCCAAGCAGCCCAAAGGCCCCTGTCCTTGATCCCTGCCCAGGGCAAGAGGAAAGAGCCAGTTTCAGGCCTGGGTCTCCTGGAGTGGTCTGTGACCTTGGGCCTGCCGCCTTCTTGCAGAGCATCTTCAAAAATGAGCAGTTTGAGCAGGGCGTTGTGGCATGCACACTTGTAATCCCAGCATTTGGGAGGTTGAGATAGGAGGATCGCGGTTTGTGGACAGCCTCAGCTACTTAGTGAGGCCCTCTGCAACTCAGTGAGACCCTGTTTCAAACTAAAGAATAAGAAATATGGCTGGGGGTGTAGTTCAGAGGTAGAATGCCCCTGGGTTCCATCCCCAGTACCACCAAAAAAAAAAAAAAAAAAAAAAAAAGAGCAGTTTGGACTAGTCTACAGTCTTTCAAGAAGCTCTCCTGGCTTCCCGTGCTTAGAGGTGGCAGAGTTGACTGGATTCCTTCCCTTCTCCCTAGTACATGTGACCAAGGACAGACCAGTTATGAGGCTCCGCAGCAGGTACTGGGGACAGATATGAATATCTGCTCCTAGCTGGCAATACCATCGAGCTCAGGAAAATCCAAGGCCAGCAATGCCCTGTGGACTGGGCCAGTTTCACCCCCAGCTCTGCTCCAAAGAGACCCAAAGAGCAGAAGTGGCGGTACCATTGGAGAGAAAGAGAACTGGCCTTGGTGCCAGAGGCCTGGGTGCTCCAACCTGTACGGGGTCGAATCAGTGCATAACCTGAACCAAGTCACTTTCTATTTCTGGCCATCATTTGCCTCCTCTCAAAAACTGGGAAATAATCCTGTTCTGCTAGCTAAGGAATAGTTGAAGAATGTGACTAGTGAGTCCTGGGACCTTTTGTCTACAGACGGGGGAGAAGGACGCCTGCCTCAGTTGCCACGGAGCGATCCTGTCACTTCCAAGAAATGCAGCCACGTGACAGGGCCTCTGAGGCCAGGCTTTGGCTGAAATCTCCGTTGCCCTGCACCCCCATCTCATTAGTGGCAGTGACCTCAAAGCTGTTTAAGTATCCCCAGGGAGACAGACGGTGACAATGGGAAAGTGGCCCAGAGGAGAGGAAGCAGAGACAGGGCCAGGAAAAAGGCTAGCCGCCTGCCCCAGAAGACCTTCGGTGGGACCTGGACCCTGAATCCGCATCACAAACCCATTCGTTCCAAAAACCCAGGGACTCATCCTCACCCCAGTATCCCAGAGACTCGAGAAGCCCCAGCCTCTGGGCTCCCCACGTCCAAGGTTGTCCCTCTAAGCCGGGCCCCTCTGTCTCTGCCCTTGCTCCTCTGGCTGCCAGCTTCTGTGTCTCAGCGTCTCTCTCCCCCACCTCCTGCCTGTGTGGCTAAATCAAGCCTCCTAAGTCCTGCCAATGCCACATTCCTGACTCCAGAGCCTCCGTGGGCTGCAGCTGCGGTTCACCAGGCTCACCCCCACCACCATCACTGCCACCAGCAGCAAGAAGGGCTTATGGGCCTGAGTTTTATTCTAAAAATAAGTTTTCAATTAAAGTTAAGAAGTATGAGGGAATGCAGCCCCGGGCAGGAAGCCCCCCTCAGAGGCTTTCCTCAAGCAGATGGTTTGTAGCATTTTTAATTAATGAGAGATGGTGCAGATGGGGGCCCTTAATAGCCTGCAGTAAAATGTAGAGGCTGGGAGGGCTGGATGGGGCTAGGGGTTGGTGCCAGAGTAGAGGAAAGGAGCCCTGCCCTTCAGCCCCAGCTCCTTCCGACAGACCTGGTACTCATGTAACAACTGGGACTGCCATGGCCAGCTCTAAGGATGTGCCCTGGACTCTCTGCCCTGCACCAGCACATGGGGGAAGGAAAGGGATAGAAGGGCATGCCACTCCACAAACCAAATGGGCCTAGATGGCCTTGCAGCCCTTGCTTAGGATAGCCTCTGCCTCTGTGCCCACACCTCTACCTTGAGCGAGTCGTGTAATATCTCTGAGCCTTGGTATCTTCATGGGGAAATAAGGATTGGAGAATCATAAACCTATAGACTCCAATGGGTCATAAAGTTCATGCAAGGTCAGAGCAGACCATGGCCAAGACCTCACTACTTCCAGAATCACACCAAAGCCACAGATACTCATAGTCAACTCTGTTAGAAAATTCATCCTGGAAGCCAGGCGTGGTGGCACACACTTGTAATCCCTGTACTTGGGAGGTTGAGACAGGAGGATCACAGGCTCATGGCCAGCCACAGTTACTTAGGCCCTCCACAACTTAGACCCTGTTTCAAAATAAAGAATAAAAAAATAGGTCTGGGTGTGTAGCTTACAGGTAGAATGCCCCTGAGTTCAACCCCTAGTACTGCAAAAAGAAGAAGGAGAAGGAGAAGGAGAAGGAAGAAGAAGAAGGAGGAGGAGGAGGAGGAGGAGGAGGAGGAGGAGGAGGAGGAGGAAGAGCTGGGCGTGGTGGCACACGCATGTAATTTCAGCACTTGAGAGGTTGAGACAGGAGGATTGCACAGGTTCAAAGCCAGCTTCAGCTACTTAGGCTCTCAGCAACTTAGTGAGACCCTATTTCCAAATAAATTATAAAATAGGGCTGAAAGCCAGGCATGGTGGCGTACGCATGTAATCCCAGCATTTGGGAGGCTGAGACCAGAAGATCATAGTTCACGGACATCTTTAGCTACTTAGTGAGGTCCTCCGTAACTGAGTGAGACCCTGTTTCAAAATAAATAAAAAAAGGGCAGGGGTTGTAGCTCAGAGGTCGAATGCCCCTGGATTTTATCCCCAGACCCGTGCAAAAAAAAAAAAAAAAAAAAAAAAAATAGGGCTAGGGGTGTAGCCTGAAGGTAGAAAGCCCCTGGGTTCCACCCCTAGTACCACAAAAAAAAAAAAAGGAGGAGGAGGAGGAAGAGACATCCTTCCAATAAGATGGACCCTGTCTGCCTTTCTCATAAATGTCGAGAGTTGCGCAAATTAAAAGAGGTTGCTTTGAAAACTGAGTGTAAGTGCCTCGAGTTGCTGGAGCAGACGCCTGGGACCAGGACAGGCTCTCAGCACTGAAGCCTACCAGGTGACGACCAGCCCCCCACCCTACCCAACCCTGAGTCCACCCTCACCCTTTGAGGTCTTTATTCATTCCTCTAAAAGGGAAATGTGGCCAGAAAATGTCTCCTTAGTTCAGCAGTGAGCAGCCATTCACTCCATCAACAAAACCCCAGGCCCCTACTAGGTGCCAGGAATTGCTCCAAGCACTGGGGATCCCATGGGGATAGAGAGCATCTTCTATTCTGGTTTAGGAGGAGATGAGTAGTGAATAAATCCAGCATTTTATTTAATGAGTAGTCTGATTAAAAAGCAGGAGATAAGCCGGGCGTGGAGGCGCAAGCTTGTAATCCCAGCATTCAGGAGGCTGAGACCAGAGGATCGCGGTTCGCAGACATCCTCAGCTACTTAGTGAGGCCCTCTGCAACTCAGTGAGACCCGGTTTCAAAATAAAGAATAAAAAATAGGGCAGGGGGTGTAGCTCAGAGGTTGAATGTCCCTGGGTTTCATCCCCAAACCCCCCCCCCAAAAAAAAAAGCAGGGGATAGCCAAGCATGATGGTGTACTCCTGTAATCCTAGTTCAAGGACAATCTCAGCAAGTAGTGAGACTCTCATCAACCTAGTGAGACCCCATTTCAAAACAAAAATAAAATAGGGCTGGCGGTGTAACTTGGAAGTAGAATACCCCTGGTTCAATGCCCAGTGCTCACACACACACACACACACACACACACACACACACACAAGCAAAGGATAGAGAACATGGCAGGGAAAGGGGTTTGGTTTGGTTTGGTTTTAAAGAAAATATTAAGTATCAGCTTAGAGAGGCCCTCCACAACTTAGTGAGACCCTGTTTCAAAATAAAATAGGGCTAAAGGTACCTCAGAAATAGAATGCCCCCAGCCAGGCATGGTAACACACACTTGTAATCCCAGTACTTTTAAGGCTGAGACAGGAGAATAGCAGGTTTGGAGCCAGCCTCAGCAACTTAGTGAGGCTCTGTTTCCAAATAAGAAATAAAACTGGGTTGGGGGTATAACCTGGAGGTAGAATGCATCTGAGTTCAATCCCCAGTTAAAAAAAAAAAAAAAAAAAAAAAAAGAATGTCCTTGGGTTCTATCCCTAGTAATACAAAAGTAAATAAAAATAGAAAATATAAATGCCCTTCTAGGTGAGCATTGTGGCACATGCCTATAATCCCAGTACTTGGAAGGCTGAGACAGGAGGATCACAGGGCTGGGGGTGTAACTTGGAAGTAGAATACCCCTGGCTACAAACCTGCTGTTCTCCTGTCTTAGCAAGTAGTGAGACTCTCATCAACCTGGTGAGACCTGCTTCACAATGAAAAATTTTTTTAAGAAAAGGGGCTGGGTGGTGTACCTCAGAGAGAGGTAGAATGCCCCTGGGTTCAATTTCCAGTACAGAGAGGAAGAAAGGGAGGAAAGAAGGGAGAGAGGGAAGTTAAGTAAGGAAGTCAGCCATGCAGGGGTCTCTGGAACAAGCCATCTAGGCCGAGGGGAAAGCCAGGACAAAGTTCCCAAGACAGAAACAAGCTTGCAGGAGGAAGCTCGGGGAGGACATGTGGCTGGAGAGGGTGGGTGTGGTGTCGGGGGCAGGAATTGAGGCTGGACAGGCAGGTGGCGCGGGGCCTCTCGGGGCACTGCGATGGTGTGGGCTGGGTCTTCCTAGCACCATCCCCCGTGCCCAGCTATTGCAGCACCGCACTCCCGCGTTCATGCTCGTCTGCTCCCTCGAGGCTCTGCAAGGACATGAAGGTGGCAAACAGCTGGTCATCCACAGGGGACTCCTGGGGTGGGTGGTGAGAGAGGGCTTGCTAAGGGGCCTCAGGGACAGAGGAGGAGTGCTTCCTTACCCATGAGAGACCAGAGAATGTGGATTTGGGTGAGAAAAAAAATCCATAAAATGTAAGCAAATCAAGTAGAGAAAAGGAAGAGGCCAAAAAATAGTAACAGCAGCGTATACTTGTGACCGGCACTGTTCTAAAACTTTATATTGTCTCTTCCCTTCCCAGAAACCCTATGAGGTGGCTGCTGTCACCTCTCTGTAGATGAAGCTGAGGCACCGAGCAGTTGAGTTGTTGACTCCAAGAGTCGACCGGGGAAGCGGCAGAGCTGAGATCCCAGCCAGGCAGGCTGACCTGAGTCCACCCTTGTAGCTAGGCTGGGTGCCTAGGACAGGAAACCAGACAGAATGCCCCGACACAGCCGGCTGGGAGGTGACCGGAGAGCCCAGGGAACATGCTTTGCCCCGCTATTTTCTCCCCATACAATGCAATGGTGGTTCTACCACTCAGTAGTTGGGAATTTTACACAGCGCCTTCCTACCTGAGCCTTTCAACAAATCTGCAGCAGGTTTTTGTCCTCGATTTATAGATGAGGACACAGAGACTCCAGACATAAAGCAACCTTACTAGGGAGCAAGAAAGGAAATATTCACATGCAAGGTTTGCCTGACTCCAAACCCCACGCTCCTTCAATCATTTAAGAAGCATTTCTGGTCCCCTGTTCGATAGCAGGCACTGAGCCAAGTGCTCAAACCTGGGAAAGACTGTCCTTGGGAGGAGTCGTTGGTTAGCACACACGTCACCTATACACACTCCCACAAGGAAGTCGTCTCAGTCCGGGCTAAAGCACATGAGCAGGGGTGGGCGGGGGAGCATTCACCACCCTACGCCTGGCACTGTTCATGATCCTTCCCTTAGCTCAGTGGGAAGGGCCCTGTGGCTGAGACTGTTTTGCTCCCCAGTGACCTTCTCCTCTACCTCCCACAGCTGAGAACTCTGGTTTTATGCCAATGCACCAAACTAAACACTACATTTTAAGGATTCCATTGGGATTGAATGGCATCACATCCCATCTGAGAACTGAAGCTGATAGGTTGTACCAAATCCCTGTAAAGGGAAAGAAGCAGGATTCAGATTGGAATCTTTCTGGTTCCAGAGGCCAGAAAGGACCAGGGATGGTGGTGCACACTTATAATTCCAGTACTTGGGAAGCTGAGACAGCAGGATTGCAGGTTCAAGTCTAGCCTCAGCAATTTGTGAGGCCCTCTGCCACTTTTTTTTTTATATTGGTGCACTGTATTCATACATCCTAATGGGATAAAAAAAATTGTAAACATACATGCACACATCGCCCAATTAGCCCCTACCCAATCCCCACCCCATTCCCTCCCCATCCCTCCTTCCCATGCTTGGCTTAGTGGTTGACATCTAGTATTAAAGCCGGGCGTGGTGGCGCACGCTTGTAATCCCCGCGCTTGGGAGGCTGAGACAGGAGGATCGCACGGGTTCGAAGCCAGCCTCAGCTACTTAGTGAGGCTCTCAGCAACTTAGTGAGACCCTGTTTCCAAAAATAGGTTTGGGAGTGTAACCTGGAGGTAGAAAGCCTCTGGGTTCCACCCCCAGTACCAAAAAGCAAAAACAAAAACAAAAAAACAAAAAAGACATCTAGTATTATAGCAATTTATCCAAAATTAACAATGATAATCTCACAGAACAGTTTCATTTGTCTGATACCAAGCTTTTGATGACTTAAAGATAACATTTCAATATTTCTTTTTGCTTTCTTTCTTATCAGAGAATATTTTTTTTAGGTGAAACTATCATACATTTGTTTATTTTTCAGAAAAAAAAATCTATCCTAATGTGGAATATGGACTTTAGATACCCAAAACGGTCTTGAAAAAGAACAAAGCTAGAAGATGTATATTTTCTGATTTCAAACCATATAAAGCTATAATAATTAAAACAGTATAGCACTGTTCTAAAGGCAGATATATAAACCATTGGAGTTAAATAAAAGCCTAGAGATAAATTCTTCCATATATTGTCAAGTTATTTTTGGCAAGGTTTCCACGAACATTTGGTGAAGGAAATAATAATCTTTTAACTAAATATTGTTGAAAAATAATAATTACATGAAAAAGAATAAAATTGGACCCTTCCCTAACACCATATACAATTATTAACTCAAAATAGATAGAAGACCTAAATATAAATCTTAAGACTATAAACTTTTAGAAGAAAATCTGGGTCATAAAACCTCACAACATTGAAATTGGCTGTGATTTCTTGGATATGATTTCAATGGCACAGGCAACAAAAGGGTAAACAAACTCCCTAAAAAATAAAAAAAAAAATACTGTATATCCAAAGACAATGTAGACAGAGTTAAAAGTTACTAATAGAATTGGATAAAATATTTCCAAATGCTATATCTGAAGGTATATTAATATTCCAACTAGAAATCCTAAAAATTAACAACAATAAAGGCAAACAATACAATTTAGAGATATGTAAAAGACTAACATAAATAATGAATCTCCACAGATAACCAATCTTAGTTGTCTGTTGGATGGAAAATCTTGTTTCTCTGGTTCTGGTGTGTGTTACCTATTTCTTCTTTGTAGTTAATCTCTTTGAGTATTTTCTCTAGCGCTGGTTTTGAAGACATAAATTCCTTCAGTTTCTGTTTGTCATGGAAGCTTCTTATTTTTCCATCTAATTTGATAGAAAGTTTTGCTGGGTAGGAAATTTTTGGCTGGAAGTTGTTTTCTTTCAGAGTTTGGAATATGTTACTCCAAGCCCTTCTGGCTCTCATGACTTGGTTTGGGAAGTCTAGAGTGATTCTAATTGGTTTGCCTCTGAATGTCACTTGGCCCTTTGTTTTTGTTGCCTTTAAGATTCTCTGCTTGGCTTCCACATTGGTCATTTTGACAATTATGTGGCGTGGGGATCCTCTTCTCTGATCCTTTTTAAAGGGGGTTCTATAAGTTTCCTGGACCTGTGTATCGACTTCTTGCTCTATGTTTGGAAAATTTTCTGCTATTACTTCCTTGAAGAGATTGTTGGTCCCTTTGGTTTCACCTTCTTTTCCCTCCTCTATTCCAATTATTCTTAGGTTAGCTCTCTTAAAATGGGCCCATATTTCTTCAGTGTCAGATTCCTGCTGTCAGATTTTTTTTTCTAAATTAGAAACTATGCATTCATTTTTGTAGTGATATCTTCTAAGAGAGAGATTCTATTCTCCATGTGGTCTAATCAGTTGTTTGTACTTTGAATTGAGGCCTTTACTTCATTAATTGCATCCTTTATCTCTTTTTGGCTCTCTCTGAATTCTTTTCGAAACACCTCTATTATTTCTACAGTTATTTTCCTGATTTGATCTTCTAGAATCTCTGAATTTCTGTTTTATCAGGTTCTGATGTTGTGGGGTTGTGGGCATTCATTGCTCCATTGGTATTCCTCTTTCCCATGATTTCGGAAGTTTGTGCCTTCTCTGGGTTCTTCCCTGGGTCACTACGACTTCACTTAAGGTGCTCTGGATCTCGAGTCTGTGGTATCTCAGTCACCACTACTCCTTTACTGGGTTGTATCGCAGAGTCTCAGACCCTGGGAGTCAATCGAGGCTGCTTTAGACCATGGGGGGGTGGGGGTGCCAGACTGGGTGTTCTCCTATGGTGTGATATCTCTGCCACCACCACTCCCCCACTGAGTCAAGTCCCTGGGAGTACAGTACTGGGATTTCTCCTCTAGGGGCCCCAATTTGACTCACTGTTGTTGAGTGCGACGATGGAGCTGTAGTGGACTCGGTGAATTTGCTGCTGCTGCCACCGGTGACAATATGGTGCTGCTGCCACACCTTCGGCCGTGAGGCTGGTGCATTTCTTCTCTGGTTTTGCACTCCACTCTGAGTCCCTGCAGGGTGTGCTAAGCCCAGCCACTGGGAGCTTTAGATGCTCCCTGCGCCGAAAAATCTGCCGAATCCCGCCCGGCTGTTCCGCAGCGGCTCACCTCGGCTCGCTGTCCGCCGCTCCTCTCTGGATTCTGGTGGGCTGTTGAGTGTGTTGGTCTGGAGCTGTCCGGTGAATTCACTGCTGCCACCGGCAGTAAGGCGCTGCTGCCGCATCCTCGGGCGTGAGGCCAGCATATCTATTCTTTGGCCCTGAGCTCCATTCTGAGTTCCCCTTCTCTCTGGGGCCTGGTGCTGCAAGGAAAGATGGCGCCTGCTGCTCCGTGCCGTGCCTCTGGCCGCAGCACTGTGATCTGGTTTCTTTCTGGTGTCTCGTTTTTCCAGCCCTCTTTTTTTTTCTGTCCCTTGTAATTACATTTTTTGTTTCTCTGCTGATGGTGTTTTCTGACTATGAAAGGCGCTGATTTTGTAGTAATAGAGATTGATTGTTAGCAGGGCTTGTAAGCCCTGCTTTTCTCCATCGCCATCTTCCCAGAAGTCGGCCCTCTGCCACTTAGTGAGACCCTATTTCAAAATAAAGAATAGGCCAGGTATTGCATTACACCCTCGTAATCCCAGCATTCAGGAGGTGGAGACCGGAGGATCACAGTTCATGGACAGCCTCAGCTGCTTAGTGAGGCCCTTCTCAATTCAGTGAGACCCTGTTTCAAAATAAAAAGTAGCCAGGCGTGGTGGCACACCTAATCCCAGCACTTGGGAGGCAGAGACAGGAGGATCACACAGGTTCAAAGCCAGCCTTAGGTACTTAATGAGGCTTTCAGCAACTTAGTGAGACCCTGTTTCCAAATAAAGTACAAAATAGGTCTGGGAATATAGCCTGGAGGTAGAAAAGCCCCCAGGTTCCACCCCAGTACCACCAAAATAAAATAAACTAAGTAAAAATAAATAAATAAATAAATAAATAAATAAATAAATAAATAGCTCGGAGGTAGAATGTCTGGATTCCATCCCCAGTGCTGCAAAAAAAAAAAAAAATAGAAATAAAGAATAAAATAAGGCTGGGGGTGTAGCTCAGAGGAAGGATGTCCCTGGGTTCCATCTCCAGTACCACCAAAAAAAAAAACCAACAACAAGGGTCCAGAAAGAAATCCTTTGGTAAGAAGCTTGTGGAGAATTTACTCTCAGGATTCGTGAGGCCATAGCATTGCAGTTTAAAACGGCTGACAACTTCTACATCCCCCGTGTCTCAGAGACGCATCACAGCAGATCCACTTCCTCCTTACCTGTACACTCTAGTAGGTACCCACAAAGAAAACCATTCCAAGTTGCCAAATTCTTTTTTGGGGCCCCCAGAAGAAAGTCCTAGAAATCCATTTTCATGCAAACTCAATGATGCGCTCTTTTTGCAGGGATACTTGCATTTATGAATTCCTCAGAATTTTGTAAAGACTGGATTATGTTGTCTAGAAGTAGTTCTTTTTCCCTTTCCTGCATGAAGTATTAGTAAAAACCTCTAGTACTGTGTTGAATTGACGAGGTGAGAGTGAGCATCTTTGTTCCTGATGTTAGGCAGAAAACAATCAGGCTTTCACCCTAAGGTATAGTGTTTCCTTTGGTTGTTTGGGTTTTGTTTGTAGATGTCTTTTTATCAGGAAGTTTCCTTCTACTCTGAGTTTTGTTTTGTTTTTGTGGCACGGGGGATGGAATCCAAGGGCATTCTACCTCCAAACTACACCACTAGCCCTATTGTTTATTCTTTGAGTCAGGGGGTCTCATTAAGTTGCAGAGAACCTCACTAAGCTGAAGCTGGCCATGAACCTGCAATCGTTTTGTCTCAGCCTCCCAAGTACTAGGATTACAAGCATGCACCACCACGCCTGGCTTTACTCTTGAGCTTTTATCATGAATTTTGTGTGTTCTTCTGTATATACTGGGACAATCGTGTGGTCTTTGTCCTTTATTCTATTAATATGATGTATTACATTAATTGATTTTTGGACATTAAACCAACTTTCTATTTCTGAGATAAATCCCACTTGGTCATAGTGTATATATTATCTCCTTTATATGATGTTGAATTTGGTTTGCTAATTTTTTTTTTTTTTTTGCAGGTCTGGAGATGGAACCCAGGGGCATTCAACCTCTGAGCTACACCCCCTGCCCTATTTTTAATTTTTATTTTGAAACAGGGTTTCATTGAGTTGCAAAGGGACTCATTAAGTAGCTGAGGCTGTCCGTGAACCATGATCCTCCTGTCTCAGCCTCCCAAATGCTGGGATTACAAGCGTACACCACCACACCCAGCTGGTTTGCTAATATTTTATTGAGCATTTTTGCTCAGGTATCATTTGGTAGGTTTCTTGTTATGCCAAAAATACTTGCTGTGAGCCAGGCATGGTGAAATACACTTGTAATCCCAGTACTTGGGAGACTAAAATAGGAAGATCACAGGTTCATGGCCATCCTCAGCAACTTGTGAGGCCCTCCACAACTTAGTGAGACCCTGTTTCAAAATAAAGAATAAAAAATAGAACTGGTGTAGTTCAGAGGTAGAATGCCCCTGGTTCAATCCCCAGTACCAAAAAAAAATTAAGAATATTTGTTGTGAGCCAGGCATGGTGGTGCACACTTGTAATCCCGGTACTTGGGAGGCTCAGACAAGATGATCACAGGCTTGAGAACAGCCTCAGCAAATTAAGACTCCCATCAACCTAGTGAGTGAGACCCTGTTTCAAAATAAATAATTTAAAAAATAGGTCTGGGACTGAAGCTCAGAAGTAGAATACTCCTAGGTTCAACTCCCAGTACAAAATCAAAAAAACCTGCCTTACATGTATCCAAATTCCAGATTCCCAAAACAGCTGTCTGTTCAACATAAACCATATTGACAGTTTTTTTGTTTTGTTTTTTTTTGGTGGTATTGGGGTGGAACCCAGGGGCTTTTCTACCTCCAGGCTATACTTCCAGACCTATTTTATATTTTATTTGGAAACAGGGTTTCACTAAGTTGCTGAGAGCCTCACTAAGTAGCTGAGGCTGGCTTTGAACCTGTGCGATCCTCCTGTCTCAGCCTCCCAAGCGCTGGGATTACAAGCCTGTGCCACCACACGGGGCTCCATATTGACTATTTAAACACAGTGAGACACTCTTACCAGTTAAGGCAATAGGAACACTCCCAAAATCCAATTTCCCAGATGCCAACTAAAGAACAAACTTGAAAACCAACCCTTCAAAGGAAGGAGATAAGCCTTCTATAATTTTTTTCCATACATTTGCATTTAAAACAACAACCCCAGCTGGGGAGTGGTGGTGCAGGTTTATAATCCCAGAGTTTGGGAGGCGGAGACAGGAGGATCAGGCTGGTTCAAAGCCAGCCTCCCTAGCTTAAGAGACCCTTTTCCAAATAAAAATATAAAATGGGTCTGGAAGTGTAGCCCAGAGGTAGAAGGGCTTCATCCCCAGTACCACCACCAAAAAAAAAAAAAAAAAAAATTAAAACAACAACCCAGCTGGGCATGGTGGTACACACTTGTAATCCCAGTACTTGGGAGACTGAGACAGGAGAATCAGGGGTTCTTGGACAGCTTCAGCTGCTTAGTGAGGCCCTCTGCAACTTACTGAGAACTTGTTTCAAAATAAAAAATAAAAAATAAAAAATAGACAGTGATAAAAAAAATTTGAAAATTAAAATTAAAAAAAGTAGAGCTGGGATGTAGTGTGGAGATAGAACGCCCCTGGGTTCCATACCCAGTACCAGGAGGAAAAAAAAAAAGAAGAAGGTAAAGAATACAGTAACATTAAATGCTAATGTTAGAATTTGAGCCACAGGAGGTAGGAAGGTTGGAGTATCAGGACAATCATGGTACCTGAAGCCATTTTCCCTTAGCTTACCCACATGTATGGGTAAAGTTAAGTCTTCATCTCTAGAAAGTTTAATTTGGGGTGACAAAAAAGGCTCTTATTTCATGTCATACTGTGCTCAAGCCAAAATATATTTCCAGCGCTGTAGAAAAAATTGTTAACGCCATGCCCCCAAAAGGGGCACAGACTGAGAATGCCAAAGGGCAACAGGAAAGCAAACACCCACTAGACACAGGCTGACAGGCTCTGCAGACTGCCCCCATCATCTCCCATCCGCCTGCAGCCACAGCAGTGCTAAAACTGCCTCACTTCTAGAGCCCACAGCTTACAAGGCGATTATCACTAGCCGGGATATAGATAGATAGATAGATAGATAGATAGATAGATAGATAGATAGATAGATAGATAGATGGATGATATAGATAGATATAGATATATATCTGCACATCTGAGCCTTCTCTGATGCACACAATTCATTATAATAAAATAATGGCTAAATAGTTGTTGAGCACAAAGAATGGACCAAGCATTGTGTGATGTAATTTACACATAGCACTTATTCTCACAACAATCTTATAAGATACGTACAATATTACCCCTCTTTTACAGAAAGGGGGAGGAGGAAGTGAGTGAAGTAACTGGCCCCAGGACCACAATAAACAAATGCCACAGATGGAGTATGATACCACGTCTCACACCCGATGCTGCCAGAGCCAGTGTTCTTGGCTACCAGCACAACCCCACTCAACAAAGACAACCCTGTGACAGAGGGGGCCTCCAGCATTGTCCTCCCCACAGAAAAGCCCATCATCTTCTCTGATCTGGGTGGAGGTAGAGGAAAAAAGTAAAGAAAAGAGTACTTTGGGGACTGAAGTTTAATGAAGACAAAGACCAAGTAATCCAGACAATGATATACACGTTGGTAGACCCCTGAACGGTTAGAGTTTCCTTTGGTGGTTAGCATCTTCCAGAAGACATCTGGGATTGCAGGGGTCTTTTTAGCTGTCTCAGGGAATGGAATGTATTACTGGCCTTCAGTGCCTGGATGCCTGGGATGTGAAACATCCAACAATGTGTAGAACAGTCAAGCACAATGAATGGTGCCTTCCGTATATCCACAGCTCTCCAGCTAATGAACACAGGCTTATACACAACTGTAGGGCTACTGAAGAACGAAACAGTAAGAAAGACCCTTTTAAGCTCACTGCTTTCAGAGCCTTTCTGTACACACCTTGAGCTTATGTGAAGCACCTGCCAGATAAGCATATGGCCCAAACCTTTTCCTCACTTCTGCACCTAGATTTATCTCTGAGGCCTGGACAGGAACCAGATTCAGGCCCATGGGCTATTTGTCCAATAAGACATTTGGCTCTTTCCTGGCGCAGGCAGGAACAGACATAGGGCTACGACAGCTGATTCTTGGACTAAGCAATTGGAAGATTCTGAGAAAGTCTCAAAAAGAAGGAAACTGTGGTCATTGTTCATCATGACTGTCACCAACTCCATTCTGTGCTGTCACGGATTCTGCTGAGCATGGAGAAGATGGCAAGTCAGGCCCATAAGAAAACTATTCCTGCCATCTGTGGGCTCTAGAAAAACACCAGCACCCACTACTTACTTACTTGGTCTTTTCCCAGGCTGGTGATGTTCAGTATGATACTTTCTGACCATGCTGGGAGCAGCAGAGAGTCACAGCCCCCAGGTACCCGCCCAGTCAGGAGGGCAAATGGCCAGTGCTGTACCGCATATTGTACTTACCACC
This sequence comes from Muscardinus avellanarius, assembly GCF_963383645.1. Lineage (NCBI taxonomy): Eukaryota > Metazoa > Chordata > Mammalia > Rodentia > Gliridae > Muscardinus > Muscardinus avellanarius. The sequence continues at coordinate 31,160,001 of NC_137802.1, forward strand.
CAATGGTACATATTGTACTTACTCAATATCACCAGCCTGGGAAAAGACCAAAATTCAAAACCTGAGGTACTGTTTCTACTGAATACAGATTACTTTTGCATCATTTTAAAATAGAAAAATCACAAGTTGAACCATCAAATGTCAGGGGCCATCTGTATAGCCTCACCATCTGGCCAGGAAAAATATGATTGAAAATTAAATCTAATTTATGAGGTGTTTTGATTTCCTCATTGGTAATCTTAAAGACTTCAATCTAGACTAGGATAAGGAAAGCAAGACTATTTAGAGTCACTGGGGATGCCCTTAATGATTGTATCCTTGTTCCCCTAGATCTCTTTGACAATTATATAGGCAGCTGTAAAGGAAGAGTGAATGGATAGTTACAAGGCCTTAATACCTAGAGATATTAAACTGAATTATGCTCAGGAGCCAAACCTCTGGGATGGCAGTGGTACTGTGGGAGGCTGTGAGGGTGGTAATATATGACTACAAGACAAGATCAAAACATAAAGCAATAGTGATGGCACCAATAAAGTGATTGCAAAGAAATAGTTATTGTTACAGAAAGGACTGTTAAAAGATAAGTAGGAAACAAACAGAAAAATGGCAGACAGGGGGATAACGATTCCTGGCTCATGATATTTTAAATGAAACCAGGAGATTTATGAAACAATCTTAGGATAACAATCTTTTTTATTTTTAAGGGGACTGTCATGAATTTTTTATGCACTTACAAGTTGGATACTCTCCAAAAGATAGAAAAATTAGTTAAACAATTTGCTTCAAAAATAGATGGGTCTAAGCCGGGTGTGGTGGCGCACACTCGTAATCCCAGCATTCAGGAGGCTGGGACCAGAGGATCACGGTTTGCTGACAGCCTCAGCTACTTAGTGAGGCACTCTGCAACTCAGTGAGACCCTGTTTCAAAATAAAGAATAAAAAATTGGGCAGGGGGTGTAGCTCAGAGGTCGAAGGCCCCTGGGTTCTCCAGACCCGCAAAAAATATATATAAAATAAATAAATTAATTAAAATAGATAGGTCTGGCAGTTCTAGTACTTAGCAGACTTCACTAACGTGGACCACCTTCCACCTTGCCTCCAACTTACAAACATAAAATGCCAGAGAAAGTAGATGGCCACTGTGAGATACCACTTCACAGTGAGATAACACTTCACATTAAGATGGCTATTATTAAAAGATGACAACTACTGGAAGAGATGTAGAGAAACTTAAAACCCTTGTACATTGCTGATGGATAGTTAAATGTATGGCAATTCCCTCCAAAATTAAAAATGGAATTAAGATACAATTGACCAATTCCACTTGTGGGCATATATTCAAAAGACCAGAAAGCAGGAAATGTATTCTGCTCAAGGCTGTTGTAAAGAAATTGAAGCCAGCTGGGCATAGTGGCGCACGCTTGTAATCACAGAGCTTGGGAGGCTGAGACAGGAGGATTGCACAGGTTCAAAGCCAGCCTCAGCTACTTAGTGAAGCTCTCAACAACTTAGTGAGTCCTTGTTTCCAAATAAAGTATAAAATCGGTCTGGGATTATAGCCTGGAAGTATAAAAGCCCTTGGGTTCTACCCCCAGTACCACAAAAAAAAAAAAGAAAGAAATTGAAGCCTTAGCCCTCAGTGTATCATACTCAGGTGTTGATTATGAAATTATAATACCTGAGATTTTTTTTTAGAAAAAAAGGTAAAAATAGATCCCAGTGCCTTATAATTGCCAATGGGAGTGTGAACTCCTCTAGCCCCATGAAAAGGAATTAGGAAATATTTGTTAAAATAACAAAGCATGTACGAGCAGAGAACAATGAGATAACATTTTGAAAGTGCTGAGATAAAAAAAATGGGTAACTCAGAATTCTCCACCCAGGCAAGTTACCACTAAATTAGTAAGATGCAATGAAGACTTTGTAGGGAAGCAAAACTAAGAGAATATTACTATCCGCTGTACACTAGAGGGATTAAGGAGAATATGTATATATATATATCAGTAAGAAAGAAAGGAACCCACAAGGAAAATATATTGCAAGAAGAGTAGCAGTGAATAAAGAACCAAGTCAACATGGGAAATCTAAACAGGAACTGAGTTTATAAAGCAATAATTGTTATTTTTGTGGCTAATTTAGAGGATTTAAAATAAAAATGGAACTAAAATCTTGAATAATACACTGAATATTGAAATAAGAACATACATTAATATAGTATTAAAATAATATTGAACACATATTGAATATTATTAAAAATATTGAATAAGAACACAATAAGCCAGGCATGATGGTACACAATCCCACCTACTCAGGAGCCTGAAGCAGGAGGATGACAAGTTCGAGGTCATCCTGTGCAATTTATTTAACAAGACTCTGTCTTAAAATAAATAAAACGGTTTGAAAATGTAGCTCAGTGGTAGAGTACCCCTAGGTTCAATTCCCAGTCCCCACTACCAAATACACACACACACACACACACACACACACACACACACACACATATTGAGTGAAAAAATAAAAGCAGCAAAAATAAATCTACAGAATAAAACAACTTTTACATGTTAAAAGCCCATAAAGAATATTTTTACACTGTCACAGGTATATGAATATATATTGAAAGAAAAAAATGCATAGAGATAAAAGATTACCTCTAGAGAAAAAGAAAATGAAGGAGAGTGGGTGGGGGAGATGATACACCTGTATTTGTGTATTTCCTTAAAGAAAATCTGAAGCCGCCAGGCGTGGTGGTGCACGCCTGTAATCCCCGCACTTGGGAGGCAGAGACAGGAGGATCGCGCAGGTTCAAAGCCAGCCTCACTGGCTTAAGAGACACTGTTTCCAAATAAAAATATAAAAATAGGTGTCTGGGAGTGTAGCCCAGATGGTAGAAGGGTTTCCAGGAACCCCAGTACCACCCAAAAAAAAAAAAAAATCAGAAGCAAACACAGGAAAATGTTACTATTCATTAAAGCTAGATAGAGGGTAAAAGGTGTTTATTACTTGCTATCTTTTTGCTATAGTTTATATATTACATAATTTAAACATTTTACAGAGAAAAGGTACAACAATGGATACAGTATGCCTATTTTAAGTATTTATTTTTTGTGTGGGTGTGTGTGTGTGTTGTTAGGGACTGAGCCCAGGGGCATTCTACCTCCAACTTTCATTTATTGTTTTGAAACAGGGTCTCACTAGGTTGCTGAGAGTTTTGCTACTTGCTAAGGCTATCCTCAAACCTGCAATGACACTATGCCCAGTTCTATTTATTACATTTATAAATAATATAATTCTTTATTTTTCCATAAACAACTCCTTTTAACAACCTGCCTTATGCCAGGCATGGTGGCACTTGTAATCCCAGTACTGATCCCAAGTTCACAGCCAGCCTCAGCTACTTAGTGAGGCCCTCTGCGACTGAGTGAGACTCAGCCTCAAAATAAAAATAAATAGGCTGGGGGTGTAGCTCAGAGGTAGAATGCCCCTGGGTTCCATCCCTAGTACCACCAAAAAAATTTTTTAAAGGCTACAAAATTATAGGTTTTCAACTAAGGCATTAAATTTCTAAACAAACCTCCTCCCAGTGCACAGACAGGCCAAAGTTTTATAAATGCACCTGCCATATCTTAATCTCTTATCAACTTGGATCCATGAAAAAATTTTAACCAAAACGCACCTAATAACAATTAAAAGTACAATAGATTAATTATAGAGTTTTGGGGGTTTTTTAGAGTTTTGAACAAGAAAGATATTACTATGATACCTATACGGAACAGTTGTACCATAAGCCAACAACAATTATTTTAAAATTGATGCTAACAATTTCCACCTTTCCAGAAGAAACTACCTCACCATCCAGTTAGAGAGCTATCAGCCATCTCATAGACTAAATTTTTATCACATATATAACCATATATACAAAAGAGCCAGGTAAAATATAATAAACTACCTACTAAATAAATTGTTAGATATTATAAACGTGTACAAACCAGAGCTATACTTGCAAAGTGATGTCATATTAATTGTGGGGTTGTTTTGTTTTGTTTTGTTTTGTTTTGTTTTATGGTACCATGGAGTGAATCCAGGGGCATCCTACCTCCAAGCTATACCTCCAAACCTATTTTTTATTCTCTATTTTTGAAACAGGGTCTCAGCATAGAAGGCCTTACTAAGTAGCTAACACTGGCTTTGAACACACGATCCTCCTATCTCAGCCTCCTGTGTACTGGAATTATAAGCATGTGCCACCATACCAGATGAAATGTCATATTTATAAAAGAAAAAAGTAAGCTGGATATGAGATACAGACCCATAATCCCAGTACTTGAGATGCTGAGACAGGAAGATCACAGGTTCAAGATCAGCATGTGGTAACTTAGTAAGACCCTGTTTGGAAATTAAAAAATTAAAAGGACTGGGGATGTGGCTCAGAGGTAGGATGTCCCTGAGTTCATTCTCCAGTGCCACAAGAAAAGAAAAAAAAAAAGGAGGGTGTCAACTAGAAGTTACTAAAGGACAAGTTTCAAGAGTGATAAAACATTTCATCTTTAACTACATTTATATCCTCTCATTAATTGGAAATTGACTTGGGTGCTCTAAAACCTTGCTCCACATTTGATTAAAAATTGCCCAGAGGCCTAAGAATCATAATAGATTCCATTTTATGAAAACCGCACTAGCATGCAATTCAGGGGAGGAGTTAGGACTCCTAGAAAAAAAATGTTTCCATTATGAGTCCTTCACCATAAAAAAAAAAAATGTGTGTGCTTTATATCTTGATAAAATATCTTTGAGACTGTTAAAACCAAAAGCTATAAACTGCATTTATTTTGTAAGAATTAAGAATGGTCCAGCTTATACAACAGCAGTTGGATATAAGATGCACTACATCTTGTCTTCCGTAGAAGTTGAGTTTTAATTCAGTCAGCCTTTGAGAGAAGACATTCCAGCTCGCATAATCTCATCAACCAGGAGAATGTTGGTGGCAATCACCGTGCTAAGGAAGAAGACAAAGTGAGTAAAGTCCGCTAACCCACGCTGACATTGCCCCCGGCAGTCAACAGCTACGAAGGGCGCTTTCCCTTCAATTATGTTGGTATGAGATAATATAAAACAAAGCTGTGTAAGTACAAACACCACCCCTTGTATTATAGTTTAAACTCCTTTGCTGATAAGGTGGGAGCCTGATTTATATTCCAGCAAAACTGAGTTTATTTTTAATCACATTGAGTTTCCCTATGATACAAGTAGTTCTATGTCTGTAAAATTTCCTCTTTTCTTTTCCCTCAAAGAATAAGATTAACCTTTCCTATAACATGCACTGCTACAACATACAAAGTACTATAAAAAGATAGGAGCTAGTCCTAATAACTGGTTGTACACCTTTTCGGATGCTTAATTTTTCCAATTTTGTTGGGTAACAAAAATGATAGAAAAATTAATGTTATCAATTATATTACTGAAGATCTTTCTCTTCCTATTATTACCAACTCACCAGGAGTGAAGAAGTTGTTTTTTCACACAATAATTATCCCAAACTCCTGCATCTGCTGGTACCATTGGCTCCCCTGCAAAGCAAAAATAAACTTTTTTTAATTTTTTATAGTACTAGAGATTGAATCCAAGGACTTGTTCATGCTAGGTAAGCACCAAGCTATATCCCCAACCCAAAATACACCATTTAAAATACTACAATTGCCGGGCATGGAGGTACATGCTTGTAATCCCCGTGCTTGGGAGGCTGAGACAGGAAGATTGCGCAGGTTCGAAGCCAGCCTCAGCTGGCTTAAGAGACCCTGTTTCCAAATAAAATATAAAAAATAGGTCTGGGAGTGCAGCCCAGAGGTAGAAGCCCCCTGGGTTCCATTCCCAGTACCACCAATAAATAAATAAATAAATAAATAAATAAATAATACTACAATCAACAGTGATGTTCTATCAATGATGATTCTATCTTCATTGATAGATTCCATCATTGTTGATTGGTATATTCTAACAATATTTAATACATTTCTTTTGTGTGTGGTACTAGGGGTGGAACTCAGGGGCTTTTCTACTTCCAGCCTATACTCCCAGACCTAGTCTATATTTTCTTATTTGGAAACAGGGTCTCACTAAGTTGTTGAGAGCCTCACTAAGTAGCTGAGGCTGCTTCAAACCTGCGCGATCCTCCTGTCTCAGCCTCCCAAGCTCTGGGATTACAAGGGTGTGCCACCATGCCCAGCTAATATTTAATACATTTCTAAGACTGCTTTTGTCAGTCATCAATGGCCTCTATTGTTGAATCCAATGGCCAATTTCCAGGCCTCACCCAGCAGCACTTAACACAGCTGACCCCACTTTCCTGCACTCTGTCTTCTCCTGTCTTGAAGGACACCACACTCCCCTGCTTCCTTTTCTTTTGCACTAGGAGCCCTTCTTATTCACAAACTCTTAATGTTGGAGTGCCCAAAGATTTAATCCACAATTCTTCTCATCTCTCTCCATACTTACTCCCAAGGCAATTTTATCAGATTTCTGGATTTCATGACTCAAGTTTTTCTCTGCAACGCAGATCTCTGTCTTGAGCTCCAGACCATATATTAAATTCACTCTTTAACTTGAAAGACTACAAATACTTCAAACTTGACTTTGCCCAACCGAATGCTGGAATCTCCTCACCCAAAACCTGCTCTATCCACAGTCTTCTCCAATGCAGGTGATGGCAATTCCAACCTGCTAGCTATCCAGCTGACTCCTCTCTGCAAAGCAGGGAGTAGCCAGAGTGATCCTTTCAAACATAATTAGACCACGCCACTTCCTGCTGAGAACTGCCCCCATCTCACTACAGTGAAAGCTAATGTCCTTGGACTAACCCAGGTACTCCAGCATGGTATGACCTTCTATCACCTCTGATGCTTCCTTTCTTCTCAAAAATATTACATGCGGCTTTTACTTTGGCTGACCCTATTTCCCATGTGGCTAACTTCCTTATTTTCTTTGACTTTTTTTTTTTTTTTTTTTTTTTTTTTTTGTGTGTGTGTGTGTGTGTGGTACTGGGAGTGGAACTCAGGGACTTTTCTACCTCCAATTTACACTCCCAGAACTATTTTATACTTTATTTGGAAACAGGATCTCACTAAGTTGTTGAGATCCTCACTAAGGAGCTGAGGCTGGCTACAAACCTATGCAAGCACTGGGATTACAAGCATGAGCCACCATGTCCAGCTCACTTTCTTTGACTTTTTCAGGAGCTCTCAGCAAGGTCTACTCTGTCCTATGTCTTGAAGTTGCATTCCCTCCCTACCATATACTGCTTTCCACTACTACTACTACTACTTCTTCTTCTTCTTCTTCTTCTTCTTCTTCTTCTTCTTCTTCTCCTCCTCCTCCTCCTCCTTCTCCTCCTCCTTCTCCTCCTCCTCTGCCTCCTCCTCCTCCTCCTCCTTCTTCCCCTTCTTCGTTTTTTTTTTTTTTTTTTTTGGTACTGGGAATTGTACCTCTGAGCATTCTATTCTACCCCAACCCTATTTTTTATTCTTTATTTTGAAACAGGGCCTCACTAAGTTGCAGAGGGCCTCACTAAGTAGCTGAAGCTGGCTGAGAACCTGTGATCCTCCTGTCTCAGCCTCCCAAGAACTGGGATTACACACGTGAGACACCACACCTGGCTGCTCTTATTTTTGTATCAAATTTATTACTCTCTCAAATTCTAAAGGAACTTATTAGTTATTAGGTTATTATTTACTGCCTGTCATTTCTCACTATAATAGAAGATTTTAATGGCAAGTATTTTTGTCTAATTTATACTGTGTGAATCCCAACAAGTAAATAATAAGCACTCAATACTATTTCTTGTTTTGTTTGGGGGGTTTTGTTTGTGTGTGTGTGTGTGTGTGTGTGTGTGTGGCACTGGGGGTGGAACCCAGGGGCTTTGCTACCTCCGGGATATACTCCCAGACCTATTTTTATATTTTATTTGAAAACAGGGTCTCACTAAATTGCTGAGAGCCTTACTAAGTAGCTGAGGCCGGCTTCGAACCTATGTGATCCTCCTGTTTCAGCCTCCCAAGCACTAGGATTACAAGCATGCACCACCACACCAGGCTAATACTATTTCTTAAGTGAATATTTTTTTTTTTTTTTTTTTGGCGGGTATGGGGATGGAACCCAGGGGCATTCGACCTCTGAGCTACACCCTCTGCCCTATTTTTTTTTTTTTTTAAACCAAGTCTCACTGAGTTGCAGAGGGCCTCACTTAGTAGCTGAGGCTGTCAGCGAACCACGATCCTCCGGTCTCAGCCTCCCAAATGCTAGGATTACAAGCATGTGCCACCACACCCGGCTGTGAATAAATATTTTAAGAGTTTCAAAAGTAAACCAGAAGCCAGGCATGGTGGTGCACGCTTGTCATCCCAGCATTTAGAAGGCTAAGACAGGAATATCACGGTTTAAGGGACAGCCTCTGGTACTACTTAGTGAGGCCCTTTCCAACTCCGTGAGACCCTGTTTCAAAATAAAGAATAAAAAAATAAGGCTGGGGGTGTAGCTCAGAGGTAGAATGCCCCTGGGTTCCATCCCCAGTACTGCAAACAACAACAACAACAACAAGTAAACTAGAATCCGGGGTGATGGCAAATGCCTCTAATTCTAGTACTTGGAAGGCTAAGACAGGAGGATCAACAAATTCTACCACAGCCTCAATAATTTAGTGAAGCTCTCAGCAACTTAGTGAGAGCCTGTTTCGAAATAATAAATAAAATAGGGCTGGGAGTGTAGCTTGGAGGTACGATGCCCTGGGTTGAGTCCCCAGCACAATAAACACACACAAAAAGTAAACTAGGGGCACCCAATTTTTTTTTTTCAGTACTGGGGATGAAACCCAGGGGCATTCTACCTCCGAGCTACACTCTCATCCCTATTTTTTATTCTTTATTTTGAAACAGGGTCTCACTGAGTTGTAAAGGGCCTCACTAAGTAGCTGAGGCTGTCCAAGAACTGCCGTTCTCCTAACTCGGCCTCCCAAACGCTGGGATTACAAGCATGTGCCACCACGCCCAGCTCCAAAACTTAAATAATAGTCACCCCCCACTCCCAGCCTGCCAGCTCTTACTGGATTACAGATCTAGATTACAGAAAAGTAACCTCTTTGTTTATCTAGCAGTTAATCCTTCAGTTTCTTACCTGTATCCAAATTTATGCCAACAAATTGTTTTGATTCGGAATGTTCAGCCTGAATTTTTACTAGTGTTTCTTGCAGGTCGAAACCAGAGTTCTGAGCAAGAACCTTTACAAATAAAAATAATAATAAACATATGTGTGGAATACCCTCACACATAAAATTAAATATTAAATATAAAAATAAGGCACTACTCTTTAGTCTTGTGAAAACACATCCATAATATAGTAATCATCTCCTTTTGAAGAATTTCATTCTTAAGGTAGGTGCGGGGGTACCTGCCTATAATCTCAATCCTTGGAGACTGAGACAAGAAGACCACAAGTTTAAGGCCAGTCTCAACAACTTAGTGAGACCCTGACTCAAATTAAAAGGAGGAGGAGGAGGAGGAGGAGGAGGAGGAGGAGGACGAGGACGAGGACGAGGAGAAAGAGGAAGAGGAGTACAAAGAAGAGAATGGCTAGAGTATAACTCAGTGGTAGAACACCCATGTTCCTAGTACCGCACATACAGGCCTCCACACACATAAATCCATTCTTAACTAAATCAAAATATTATCCATCTAATGGCTTTTTGTGTGTGTGTGGTACTGGGGTTCCTGGAAGCCCTTCTACCTCCACGCTACACTCCCAGACCTATTTTATACTTTTTATCTGGAAACAGGGTCTCTTGGAACCTGCGCGACCCCCGTCTCCGCCTCCCAAGCACGGGGATTACAAGCCTGCGCCACCACATCCGGCCATCAAATGGCTTTTAATTTACATTTCCCTTATGTCCCTCACCTTAGCTCTCCACCCCCAAAACATTAATTTCCTTTCTTGCAAATATACACATATAAAATATCTATATATACATATATAGATATAGGGGTTTTTTTCCTGGTACTGGGATTGAACCCAGGGGCATTCTACCCCCATCCCTATTTTTATTCTTTATTTTGAAACAGGGTCTCACTAAGTTGCAGAGGGCCTCACTAAGTAACTGATGGTGATCCTGAGCCTATGATGCTCCCAACTCGGCCTCTCAAGTAGTGGAATTACAAGCATGTGCCGCCAAGCTCTGCATATTTTTATTTTGAAACAGACTCACTAGGTTGATGAGGGTCTCAGTATTTGCTGAGACTGTCCCTGAACCTGTGATTCTCCTGTTTTAGCCTCCCAAGTGCGTACCACCAGGGTTAGTTATATAATCACTTTAAATTGTGGGAAGTGAGGACTTTAGGATGTTTAGAATTCCTGAGTACTAGGTTTAATTTGCCACTGTCATTTTCAAGTTTCTAGAAAAAGAGAGAAACTAGATTTTTTCCATGTGGTGACAGAAGAACAGAGAACTACCATTCCTTTCTCTCTGCCTTAATTTGGTTGTGAATCACTCAGAAATACAAAAAAACCATTCCAAATATGCTATTCCTAGCCAGGCGTGGTGGCACAAGCTATAATCCCAGTGCTTGGGAGGCTGAGACAGGAGGATGGCACAGGTTTGAAGCCAGCTTCAGCTACTGAGTGAGGCTCTCAGCAACCTTGTGAGACCCTGTTTCCAAATAAAGTGTAAAATAGGTCTGGGAGTATAGTCTGGAGGTAGAAAAGCCTCCGGGATCCACCCCCATTACCACAAAAAAATAAAAAAATAAAAAAAACAAATATGCTATTTCTGTGAATTAAAGCATTACTGACTGCTAGCAAAATCCTTTAAATAATTTTGCTATTCAAATTAGCATAAACTAGCCAAATGTGGTGGCACATGTTTAGAATCCCAGCATTTATGAGGCTGAGATGGAAGGATTGTGTTTCGCGGACAGCCTCAGCTACTTAGTGAGGCCCTTTGCAACTCAGTGAGACCCTGTTTCAAAATAAAGAATAAAAAATAGGGCTGGGGGTATAGCTCGGAGGTAGAATGCCCCTGGGTTCCATCCCCAGTACCGTAAAAAAATATATATATATTCATAAGCCAAAAGTGGTGGCACACGCTTGTAATACCAGAGTTTGGGAGACTGAGACAGGAGGATCACAGGTCAAGGTCAGACTTAGCAACTTAGGCCTTCAGCAAGTTAGAGAGACCCTGTTTCAAATTAAAAAGTAAAACAGGGATGGGGATATAGATCAGAGTTAGAGCACCCTTGGGTTCAAGCCCTGGCATAAGTAAATGAATAAATAAATAAATAAATAAATAAATAAATAAATAAATGGAATTTTTCATAATTTGTATGCCCTTTGTGAGTCAGATAACTATTTTTTTTCTTTTTCCAAAGCAGAAAAATCATTATGTAATAATCTTCTTTTGTTTTTTGTTTTTTTGTTTGGTTTTGTTTTGTTTTGTTTTGTTTTTGCAGTACTAGGGATTGAACACAGGGGCATCTACATTGGAGCTATACCTTCTGCCTGTGTGTGTGTGTGTGTGTGTGTGTGTGTAATACAGGGGTGGAACCTAGGGGCTTTTCAACCTCCAGGCTATACTCCCAGACCTATTTTATATTTTATTTAGAAACAGGGTCTCACTAAGTTACTGACAGCTTCTTCACTAAGTAGCTGAGACTGGCTTCGAACCTGTATGATCCTCCTGTCTCAGCCTCCCAAGCACTGGGATTAAAAGTGTGTGCCACCATGCCCAGCCTAGCTTTATTTTTAATTCTTTATTTTGAAACAGGGTCTCAACTAAACTGTGGAGGGCCTCACAAGTTGCTGAGACTGGGCATGACCCTTTGATCCCCCTGTCTCAGCCTCGCAAGTACTAAGATTATAAGCATGTGCCACCATGCCCAGCTAACAAAAAAAATAAAAATAAATAATAAAATAAAATAGGGCTGGTGGTGTAGCTCAGAGGTAGAATGCCCCTATGTTCAATGAGCAGTAACACACACACACACACACACACACACACACACACACACACACAATAAGCAAATAAATAAGTATATTTTGGATACCATCAGTAAAATAAAGATATACCCTAAAATCTAAATTTTAAGTTCTAATCTTTTCATTATGATTAGTTAATCAAAAACCATTTCTAAAAAAATGTTTGATATACTTCAACTTTTTTTGTGTGTGTGTGGTACTGAGGGTGGAACCCAGAGGCTTTCTACCTCCGGGCTATACTCCCAGACCTATTTTACACTTTATTTGGAAACAGGGTCTCACTAAGTTGCTGAGAGCCTCACTAAGTAGCTGAGGCTGGCTTCGAACCTGTGCGATACTCCTGTCTCAGCCTCCCAAGCGCGGGGATTACAAGCGTGCGCCACCATGCCTGTCTATACTTCAACTTTTGAAGGTCAGAGAAGGATGCAAAAGAATAATTTCATGATACCCCTAAGTGGATTCTGAGCTGTTATCCCAAAAGTTTCTCTGCTTGAGTTGTAAAATATCTAAGAGAAAACTTTCTGTGTGCAGAAGTGTAAATAAATCCTTGTCTTTCGACTCTGCTGTTGGACGACATGGGCAGTCTGTAATCTAATCAATCTGCTATCTGGCCGTGGTTGTACCTTGGGAATAATGAGTAAGGCATCAGCGAAAGCTTGCACTCCGAGACGAGCTCTTCCTCTTACGCCATGCTTGTGCCGAACAAGAGCGTCAGCTATGGCCACTTCCACTGCACCAGCCCCTGGCACCACACAGCCTACGGGAGAAAAGCTTAGGTGTAAGACATGCCATGCTGGAAAAAGAGAGGAAAAAGCAGTCTGCTCAGCCCGTGTGCTCTGGCACCTTGCCTATCTCTAAAATGTACTTAAATATATACAGAAATCAAACAAGTTACACAGCTCAGTGATTACTCAGTTGTCCTATGAAACATTCTGAAGTTAAATAACTAAGCATGGTACAGATGCCTGACTACAAATAGCTTAGTTCATTGTTTATCTTATGAAAGATAAGAGTAGATGTTTTATTTCTTTCACCTTCAGTTACTTATAACTTAGAGTACCAAGTAACTGATTATAGTATCTGGTTTGAAAATTTGTTAGGACGAGATAATTTGGCCAGAGGGTTTGGTAAGGAATTCTTGGGACTCAATGAAATATCTGCTTTAAATTATATATATTGCAATTATATATATATTGCAATACCAGAGATGGAAACCAGAGGCATTCTACCTCCAAGCTATACCCCCAACTGGGGGGTATAGCTGGAGATGTATCCCCAGATACTGGGGATGGAACCCAGAGCTACCTATCTACTTCCAAGCTACACCTCAGACCTATTTTTTTGTAAAACAGGGTCTCACTAAGTTGCTGAAGCTGGCTTCAAACCTGCAATCCTCCTGTCTTAGTTTCCCAAGCCTGGCTTAAAAGAATATTTATAGCAGGTGTGGTGGCGGATGCTTGTAATCCCAGCATTCAGGAGGCTGAGCCTAGAGGATCCCAGTTCGCAGACAGCCTCAGCTACTTAGTAAGGCCCTTTGCAACTCAGTGAGAGCCACAGGTTTCAAAATAAAAAGAATAAAAAATAGGGCAGGGGGTATAGCTCAGAGGTCGAATGCCCCTGGGTTCCATCCCCCGACCCATACACAAAAAAGAATATGTATATGTGTGAGGTATAAAGAATAAATGTACAATGAACAAGTATACTCATATACCTTCCACCCAGCTTAAGATAGAGATTACTAGTACTTTTTAAAATTTCTCTGATTATATTCCTCTGTGAAAACAGAACATATCAAAATATGTGGATGTCCCTAAAGCAGTACTTAAAAACAAATTTGTGATCTGGGCGTGGTGGCGCATACTTGTAATCCCAGTACATGACACTTGTAATCCCAGTACATGACAGGAGTAACACAGGTTCCCAGCCAGCCTCAGCTACTTAGTGAGGTCCTCCACAACTTAGTGAGACCCTGTAAATGAATGAAATAAAGGATGAAAAATAGGGCTGGGGATGTAGCTCAGAGGTAGAATGCCCCTGGGTTCATGCCCCAGGACTAAAAAAAAAAAAAAAAAAAAAAAAAATCAGTTCTGTGGCCTTCTGTGTCTGTATTCTTTGACTAAGCATAATGTTTTCAAACTTGATCCTTAATTTCTATTCCATCATGTGTAAATACCACATTTTTTTTTGCCCATTCATTAGCTAACAGACATTTCCACTGTTTCCATATTTGGCTATAATGAACAATGCTGCCATTAACATTTGTGTACAAGTTTGTCTGTCTTTTTTGTTTTTGGTACTAAGGATTAAACCCAGGGATATTTTTTTCCCAAGCTATATCCCTAGCCCTTTTTAATTTTTATTTTGAAACAGAGTCTTGCTAAGTTGCTGAGGGCTTCACTAAGTTGCTAAGGCTATCCTTGAACCTGTGATCCTCCTGTTTCAGATTCCCAAATACTGGGATTACAGGTGTGCGCCACCACACCTGGCTCAAGTTTTTGTATGAACATATTTTTTTAACTCTCTTACATATGTCCCTGAGATTTTCTGGGTCACAATAACCATATGTTTAACTTTTTGAAGAACTACCTGTCTTCCACCAGTTTCTACCGGCAGTGCACTGGGGTCCCAATTTCTCCACATCCTTGCCAATACAACTATTGTCCAGATTTTTTTTCTATAGCTATCCTAGAGACTATGAAATAATACCTCTATGTAGTTTTTTTTGGGGGGGTTATTACTTTTTTTTTTTTAACTGTACTGGGGATAGAAGCCAGGGCATTTTTTAGCACTTTTAAAAATGCCGGAGGATCCAGGTTCGCAGCTGGCCTCAGCTACTTAGTGAGGCCCTCCACAACTTAATGAGACCCTGTTTCAAAATAAAGAATAAAAAAATAGGGCTGGGGGTGTAGCTCAAAGTCAGAATGCCCCTAGGTTCAATCCTCAGTACCATAAAAAAAGGACATGATACTATTAAGAACAGTCAAAAAAAAAAATCTTTACAACCCAACCTATGATTGTCCAAATTGAAATGAGAAAATAACTATTCATATCCTTTAAAATACCATATATAGCCGGGCGTGGTGGCACACGCTTGTAATCCCCATGCTTGGGAGGCTGAGACAGGAGGATCGCACAGGTTCGAAGCCAGCCTCAGCTACTTAGTGAGGCTCTCAGCAACTTAGTGAGACCCTGTTTCCAAATAAAATATAAAAAAGGTCTGGGAGTATAGCCCAGAGGTAGAAAGCCTCTGTGTTCCTCCCCCAGTATCACCAAAAAAAAAATACCATTATAATATGACTTATTATTATTACTACTTTAAAAATAAGTAGCTGGGCGAGGTGGCATACACCTGTAATCTCAGTACTCGGGAGGCTAAGACAGGAGGATCATAGGTGGGAGAACAGCCTCAGTAACTTAGCAAGACCCTCAGCACTCTACTAAGATCGTTATAAAATTTTTTAGCCCAGTGTGGTGGTGCACGCTTGTAATCCCAGCATTCAGGAGGCTGAGACCAGAGAATCGCGGTTCACTAACAGCCTCAGCTACTTAGAGAGGTCCTCCACAACTTAGACCCTGTTTCAAATTAAAGAATAAAAAATAGGACAGGGGGTGTAGCTCGGAAGTCGAATGCCCCTGGGTTCCATCCCCAGACCCACAATTTTTTTAATTATTTCAAAGGGCTGGGAATAAGCCGGGCGTGGTGGCGCACGCTTGTAATCCCAGCATTTGGGAGGCTGAAACCAGAGGATCGCGGTTCACAGACAGCCTCAGCTACTTAGTGAGGCCCTTCGCAACTCAGTGAGACCCTGTTTCAAAATGAAGAATAAAAAATTGGGCAGGGGGTGTAGCTCGGAGGTCAAATGTCTCTGGGTTTCATCCCCAGACCCGCAAATATATATATATGGCTGGGAATAAAGCATGGAGGTAGAATGTCCCTAGGTTCAATCCCCAGTACCTTCCAAATATTCTTTAAATTTATGCAAGGCTCATATCCATCACACACACACAAAAAAAAAAAAAAGCTTACCATCTTCAATGGCATTTTTGATGGCACGCAGTCCATCTCTTATGGCGTCCTTAATTTGTGTGAGAGTATGCTTATTTGGTCCTTTGATCAACAAGGTGACAGATCGAGGGTTAACACACTCCTCAATAAAAGTGAACTTTTCTTCACCCTAAGGGATGAAACAAGAAGACATAATTTTAGGGCTGAAGGTATAGGTCAGTGATAGAGTGTTTGTCTAGCATGCATAAGGCCCTAGTTTCCATCCCCAGTATCCCCTGAAAAGAGATATAACTTCATCAATGCTCTTATAAAGATCTAGTTTACATTAGAATCCAATCTATGTGTGTATGTGTGCGTGTGCATGTGCGTGTGTGCGTGTGTGTGTGTGTGTGTGTGTGTGTGTGTTTGTGTGTTATTGGGTATTGAACCCAGGGGCATTCTACCTCTGAGCTACAGCCCCAGCCCTTTAAAAAAAAATTTTTTTTGTAACATAGACTCAAGCTGGGCATAGTGTCACACCCTTGTAATCCCTGTACAACTTAGTGAGTCCCTGGTTTTTTGTTTTTTTATTTTTGTTTTTTGTTTTTTGTTTCGTTTTTTTGTTTTGTTTTGTTTTCTGTGGTACTGGGGTTCCTGGAAACCCTTCTACCTCCAGGCTACACTCCCAGACCTATTTTTTAATACTTTTTTATTTGGAAACAGGGTCTCTTAAGCCAGCGCGGCTGGCTTCGAACCTGCCCGATTCTCCTGTCTCCACCTCCCAAGTGCGGGGATTACAAGCGTGCGCCACCGCACCCAACAGTGAGTCCCTGTTTTTAAGGAATAGAAATAAGGCTGGGCATGGTAGCGCACGCTTGTAATCCCAGCATTTGGGAGGATGAGACCGAAGGATCACAGTTTGTGGACAGCCTCAGCTACTTAGTGAGGCCCTCTGCAATTTAGTAAGACTGTTTCAAAATAAAGAGTAAAATATAGGACAGGGGGTGTAGCTCGGAAGTCAAATGCACTTGGGTTCCATCCCCAGACCCGCAAAAAAAAGAAAGTAAGTAAGTAAGAAAGAAAGAAAGAAAGAAAGAAAGAAAGAAAGAAAGAAAGAAAGAAAGAAAGAAAGAATAAAAATAGGGCATGTCCTTTTTGGGAAAAAAGAAGCAGCATGAACTAGCTAGGTTGCTGAGAGTCTTGCTACTTTGCTGAGGTTGTCCTTAAACCTGCAATCCTGTCTCGGCCTCCTGAGTACTGAGATTATACACGTGTAACATTGCACCTGGCTTAGAATCCAATCTTCATATGATTTTTCTTATCAAGCATTACTAAAGATCCACTTAAAAATAGTTAAGTAAGCCGGGCGTGGTGGCACACACTTGTAATCGGCATTTTGGGAGGCTGAGACCAGAGGACCACAGTTCACAAACAGCCTCAGCTACTTAGTGAGGCTCTTTGCAACTCGGTGAAACCCTGTTTCCAAAAAAATAAAGAAAAAGAATAGGGCTGGGGGTGTAGCTTGGAGGTAGAATGGCCCTGGGTTCCATCCCCAGTACCGCAAAAACAACAACAACAAAAAAAAATTAGTTAAGTAGACAGGCATGGTGGCACATGCTTATAATCCCAGCATTTGGGAAGCTGAGACAGGAAGATCTTGGTTCATGGACAGCCTCAGCTACAACTTACTGAGGCCCTCTGCAACTCAGTAAGACCCTGTGTCAAAAATAAAGAATAGCTGGGCGTGGTGGTGTACGCTTATAATCCCCGCACTTGGGAGGCAGAGACAGGAGGATCGGGCAGGTTTGAAGCCAACCACGCTGGCTTAAGAGACCATGTTTCCAAATAAAAATAATATAAAATAGGTCTGGGGGCCAGGCGTGGTGGCGCACACTTGTAATCCCCGCGCTTGGGAGGCAGAGACAGGAGGATCGCGCAGGTTTGAAGCCAGCACGCGCGCTGGCTTAGGAGACCCTGTTTCCAAATTTTTAAAAAATGTAAAAATAGGTCTGGGAGTGTAGCCCGGAGGTAGAAGGGTTTCCAGGAACTCTAGTACCACAAGAAAGAGAAAGAAAGAAAGAAAGAAAGAAAGAAAGAAAGAAAGAAAGAAAGAAAGAAAGAAAGAAAGAAAGGGAAAGAAAGAAGGGAGGGAGGGGACTGGTAGTATAGCTCTGAGGTAGAATGTCCCTGGGTTTCATCCCCAGTACCGCAACAACAATAACAACAAAAGAATAGGTAAGTAATATTTGAACTCTCAAAAAACATTTAGTCAGCCAGGCGTGGTGGTGTGCACTTGTAATCCCAGCTCTTGGGAGGCTGAGATAGGAGGATTGCAGGTTGCAGCCAGCCTCAGCGATTTAGCGAGGCCCTCCACAATTTAGTAAGACCCTGTTTCAAAATAACAAATAAAAACTTCGAGCTAGGGATGTAGCTCGAAGATAGAATGCCCCTGTGTTCAATCCCTGGTGAAAGAAAGAAAGCAAAGCAAAGCAAAGCAAAGCAAAGGAAAGAAAAGAAAAGAAAAGAAAAGAAAAGAAAAGAAAAGAAAGATGGAAGAAAGAGAGGGAGACAGGAAGGAAAGAAGGAAGGAAGGAAGGAAAATTGGTTGGCTGGCTTAGTTAAATAATTATAATATCTACCCCCAGGGGTTAGTCAGACCTCAAAATGAAAAATATAAATTAGAAGGTTAGTACTAAAAAAAGGTTTAGTATTCACTTTATAGCCACTAATCACAGAAATACTCACTAATGTGTATTCATATACAAGACCAGCATGTCCTAAGCAGTCTGCAGTGAGATCCTCAAAAGAATTCACAGCTATTCCGCCACAAGCAAGACAGAGCCTGAAATTGCATATACAGCACCATAACTTTAGTTATAGAAAACACAATGGCTAATTTCCTACAGATGAAAGATCTTTAACACAAAAGATTGTAGGCAGTTTGTTTTGTTAGTTGATAAATAAAATTATATACCTTTATCAGGTACAAGAAATATACACTGAGGAATGGCTAAGTTGAGCAAATTAGCATATGTATTACCTCTCATAGTTATCATTTTTAGTGAAAACACTTGAAATCTATTAGTTTCTTTTAGCCTTTTTTTTTTTTTTTTTTTTAGTACTGGGAATTGAATCAGGGGTATTATAGCTCTGAAGTACACTCTCAGCCTCCCAGCCCTACTTTCTTTTTTATTTATTTTTACTTTTTGTGTATGTGTGGTAGTGGGGATTGGGCCCAGGGGCATTCTACCTCCAAGCTATATCCCCAGGTCTATTTTTTATTCTTTATTTTGAAATAGGGTCTCTAAGTTGTGGAGGGCCTCACTAAGTAGCTGAGGCTAACACAAACCTGAGATCCTCCTGTCTCAGCCTCCCAAGTACTGGGATTTTAAGTGTGCACCACTTCGCCCAGCTTTTATTTTATTATTTATTTATTTTACTTATTTATTTGGTGGTACCGGGGGTGGAACCCAGAGGCTTTCTACCTCCAGGCTATACTCCCAGACCTATTTTCTATTTTATTTGGAAACAGGGTCTCACTAAGTTGCTGAGAGCCTCACTAAGTAGCTGAGGTTAGCTTCGAACCTGCGTGATCCTCCTGTCTCAGCCCCTAAGCGCTGGGATTACAAGCGTGCGCCACCACACCCGGCTATTTATTTATTTTTATTGGTGCATCGTAGTCATACGTCTTAATGGAATACAAGATGAAAGAGGCATACATGCACATATCACTAATTTAGCCCTTCCCCACTTCTCACTCCATTTCCTCCCTCTCCTTCCTACTCCTGTTTGACTTAGTGACTGACTTTGATGTTTGTGAATGTACATCACTGTGCATTATGGAATTTCCCTCTTCCCCCTTCCATCTCCCACAGGTAGGTCATCTTATTTGCTTGTCTATGGTTTCTCTTCCTTTGTCCAGAGTTCCTCTTATGACCCATTTTCTCCCTATCATCCAAATATTAGGGAGAACATTCAATTTTTAATTTTTGTGACTGACTAATCTCACTTAGCATAATGTTCTCCAGTTCCATCCATCTCCCTGTAAATAATTTATGTTCTTCTTTATGGCTGAGTCAAATTCTATTGTGTACATATCTCATAGTTTTATAATCCATTCATCTGTTGATGGACATCTCAGCTGGTTCGATAGTTTGGCAATTGTGAAATTTATGGCTATAAACATAGATATACATGCATTAGTTTGGTAGTTTGGTTTCCATTCTTTTGGGTAGATACCCAGAAGTGGTATTGCTGTTTCATATGGTAGGACCATTCCCATTTTTCTGAGGATCCTCCATACCGTTTTCCAAAGTGGCTGCACTAATTTGCAATCCCACCAACAATGTATTAAAGTTCCCACTTCTCCACACCCTGGCCAGCATTTGTTGTGTATTTAATGATTGCCATTCTAATGGGAATTATGTGAAATCTCGGGGTATTTTTGATTTGCATCTCTCTGATTGCTAATAATGTTGAACAGTTTTTCATACATTTATTGGCCATTTGGATTTCTTCTTTTGTGAAGAGTCTGTTCAGTTCCCTGGCCTTTTTTTTTTTTTTTTTTTTTTTTTTTTTTTTTTGAGGGTCTGGAAATGGAACCCAGGGGCATTCGACCTCCGAGCTGCACACCCTGCCCTTTTTTTATTCTTTTATTTTGAAACCGGATCTCACTGAGTTGCAAAGGGCCTCACTAAGTAGTAGCTGAGGCTGTCCGCGAACCACGATTCTCCAGTCTCAGCCTCCCAAATGCTGGGATTACAAGAGTGCGCCACCACACCCTGCTCCCTTGCCTATTTTTTGATTGAGTTGTTTGTTTTCTTAGTGGTTCTTGAGTTCTCTATGTGTTCTAGATATTAGTCCTCTATTGGAGGTGTAGTTGGAAAAAACTTTCTCCCATTCTGTCAGCTCTCTGTTAAGTTCTTAATAGTTTCTTTTGCTTCACAGAAGTGCTTCAGTTTAATGTAATCTCACATATTGACCTTCCTTTTAATTTCCTGTGCCTTTGGGGTCTTGTTGAGACAGTTTTTACCTGTGCCTATGTGTTGAAGTGTTGAACCTATGCCCTCTTCAAGGAGCTGCAAACTAAGTCTCTTAGTCTGATTTTAAAGTCTTTTTTTTTTTTTTTTTTTTTTTTTTTGGTGGTACTGGGGGTGGAACCCAGGGGCCTTCTACCTCTGGGCTACACTTCCAGACCTGTTTTATATTTTATTTGAAAACAGGGTCTCACTAAGTTGCTAAGAGCCTCACTAAGTAGCTGAGGCTGGCTTCGAACCTGTGTGATCCTGTGGTCTCAGCCTCCCAAGTGCTGGGATTACAAATGTGCACTACCACACCCAGCTTCAAGTCTTTTTTTGTGGTACTGGGATTGAACCCAGGGGCATTCTATCTCTGAGCTATATCCCCAGCCCTATTTTTTTATTCTTTTTTTTTTTCCTGTGTGTGTGTGATCCTAGGGGTGGAACCCAGGGGCTTTTCTACCTCTGGGCTATATTCCCAGACCTATTTTATTTGGAAACAGGGTCTCACTAATTTGCTGAGAGCCTCACTCAGTAGCTGAGGCTAGCTTCGAACCTGCGTGATCCTCCTGTCTCAGCCCCTAAGCGCTGGGATTACAAGCGTGCGCCACCACACCCGGCTATTTATTTATTTATTTATTTATTTATTTATTTATTTATTTTGTGGTGGTACTGGGGTTCCTGGAAGCCCTTCTACCTCCGGGCTACACTCCCAGACCTATTTTTACATTGTTATTTGGAAACTGGGTCTCTTAAGCCAGAGAGGCTGGCTTCGAACCTGCACAATCCTCCTGTCTTCGCTTCCCAAGCGCAGGGGCTACAAGTGTGCACTACCACTCCCGGCCTTCTTAACCATTTTCAACAATATAATATATTACTAACTATAATCACCATTTTATAGAATAGGTCCTTGAACTGATTCTTTATACCTAACAGAAATTTTGTATACTTTGACCAACATTCCCAAACCTCCCCTCTTCCCCTGCCCCTGGTAACTACCATTCTCCTACCTATTTTTCCCCCCAGTACTAGGGACTGAACCCAAGGACACTTTACCACTGAGCTACAACCCCAGCTCTTTTTACATTTTGTGATCCTTCTGCCTCAGCCTCTCAAGTAAGCTGGGATTATAGATGTGGGCTCTCCTACCTACTTCTACAAGTGTAACAGTCTTAGATTCCATACATAAGTGAGATCGTGCAGAAGTATATTTTTTTAAAAACCTGTTTTTAAAAGATTAAAATTGTACTTAAACAAAATTCTAAAGCACATTAACAACCTTGATTTTTGAGAGTTCAATTATTTACTGAAATTAAGTAAAAATTTGGAATTTGCACATAATTATTTTGCTTTACTTTTTTTTTGGTCATACTGGGAATGGAACCCAGGAGCCTTCTACCTCTGGGCTACACTCCCAGACCTATTTTATATTTTATTTGGAAACAGGGTCTCTTGAGCCAC
This sequence comes from Muscardinus avellanarius, assembly GCF_963383645.1. NCBI lineage: Eukaryota > Metazoa > Chordata > Mammalia > Rodentia > Gliridae > Muscardinus > Muscardinus avellanarius. Next base: position 31,182,474 of record NC_137802.1, read on the forward strand.
CTGAGGCTGGCTTCGAAATTGCGTGATCCTCCTGTCTCTGCCTCCCAAGCGCTGGGATTACAATCGTGCGCCACCACGCCCGGCCTTGCTTTACATTTACTTATAAGATAAAAAGAATACACATGGAATTATTTCAGTCTAATTTGTCTAAAAAGATAAGATATATAATGTGCAAGCTTACCTTTCCATATTTCTTCTTTTTGCTCGGCGAAGAGCTACTATTCCATGTTTTGCAAGAGTATCTAAGGAAAATGGATCAATTCCCTATAATCAAATTAACATAAAGGTTATAAACTTTTATCTTCTGTGCTATGGATCAAACTCATGCTAGGTAAATGTTCAGTCACTGAGCTACACTCCTAATGATAAACATATCTTAAACCAGAGTTTTTCAAACAGTATGGCTTCAGCACCACTTTTCACTCTTAAAAACTACTAAGTCCCCATCCAGGTGTGGTGGCGCACACTTGTAATCCCCATGCTTGGGAGGTGGAGACAGGAGGATCACGCAGGTTCAAAGCCAGCCTCACTGGCTTAAGAGACCCTGTTTCCAAATAAAAATATAAAATAGGTCTGAGAGTGTAGCCTGGAGATAGAAGGGTTTCCAGGAACCCCAGGTACCACCAAAAAAAAAATTACTAAGTCCCCAGGAAGCTTTTGTTTATGTGAACTATGTCTATAATTATCATATTACAAATAAAAACTGAGAAAATTAAAAATATGTATTAATCAGTTTAAAGCAATAATAAACTCATTTTATGTTAACATAAATAATACTTTTTTGTGTGGTACTGGGAATTGAACCCAGGCGTACTCCATCACTGAGCTGCACCCCTGCCCTTTTTTATTTTTTATTTTGAAACAGGCCCCACTAAGAAACTTGCAATTCTATTTCAGCCTAAAAGTACTGGGGTTATAGATGTGTACCACTGTGCCCATCAGTAATGTGTGTGTGTGTGTGTGTGTGTGTGTGTGTGTTTGTGTGTGTGTGTTGCTGGGGATTGAACCCAGGGGCATTTTATCTCCAAGCTACATCCCTAGCCCTATTTTTTGTTCCGTGTGTGTGTGTGTGTGTGTGTGTGTGTGTGTGTGTGTGATACTGGGGATAGATTCCAGGGGCATTGTATCTCCAAGCTAAACCTCCAGACCTATTTTTTTAGTATATTTAGGGTTTTTTGGGGGGTTGTTTTTTTGTTTGTTTGTTTTTGCATGTCTGGGGGGTGGAACCCAGGGGCATTTAACCTCCAAGCTATACCCCCTGCCCTGTTTTTTATTCTTTATTTTGAAACAGGGTCTCACTAAGTCAAGGAGGGCCTCACTAAGTAGTTAGGGCTGGCCACTAATCTGCAATCCTCCCGTGCTCAGCATCCTAAGTACTGGGTTTACAAATGTGTACCACCAAGCCCAAGCCCAGGATGCAATGATACTTTTTCTTTTTTTTTTTTCTTTTTTTTTTGGTGGGATTGGGGTTCCTGGAAACCCTTCTGTCTTCGGGCTACACTCCCAGACCTATTTTATACTTTTTATTTGGAAACAGGGTCTCTTAAGCCAGCATGGCTGGCTTCGAACCTGGGTGATCCTCCTGTCTCCGCCTCCCAAGCAAGGGGATTACAAGTGTGAGCCACCATGCCAGGCTGCAATGATACTTTTAATAAAAATTATTACACTTTGCAAAACAAAAATAAATGTGAGAATGACTTGCATTTTTGTAAACCTCTTGAATGCTTGCCTAAATAGAGACAGGTAGAGTCTGGTATCCATTTCTGTTTTCAATTTGGAAGGACGTGTTGTTTCAGTTCAGGTACATAAAGAAAATCTAGCCCCATAGATACTGTCAGAAAGAAGGAATATTAACAGCCTTTTCGGGTAACTATGTATATTCTTCTCTGATACCCCATGCATACCAAAACTCAACATGTACCTTTCTCAAAGGTTAATTTCAATGTGGAATAAAGAAACCACATCAATGAACTTGTAAGACTCACATTAAAGTCCACTGGTCTAATATTTTAAGTGGCTTATCCATGAACAATTTTGTAAAATCATGCATCTTTTAGTCATTTGGAAAATATTCATTCACTGAGCTAGACTCAAATGTTACCACTGGCAACAAACACTGCCAGGTGTTTTCCTTGAAGTGGTTAAGATTGCTTCATTCATTTTTTTCCCAGAAAAATCTACCCAATGCCTAAATCTAAATAACCATAGTTTGTCAGTCATCCTTTCAAGTAAAAATGGCTTTTCATTAAAAAAGTGACTAGTGCCAGGCGTGGTGGTACACGCTTGTAATCCCCACGCTTGGGAGGCAGAGACAGGAGGATCACGCTGGTTTAAGAGACTCTGTTTCCACATAAAAAAGTTAAAAAATAGGTCTGGGAGTGTAGGCCGTGGGAGTGTAGCCCAGAAGTAGAAGGGCTTCCAGGAACCCCAGTACCATCAAAAAAAAAAGTGACTAGTTTAGCTCACAGCTCATCACACAAGGGGCTGCCTTCAAGATAACCATCCCATTTCAGTGTAGAGAGACATGCTTAGCGTGCACTTCATATTTTCTAACACAGCCATATAAAAGGATGCATGCTTAAGGATTAAAATTTGATCTATTTAGTAAGCTTTACTTCATCAACACATTCTTAAGTGAAACTGCCTTTTTTCTGTAAGTGTGTGGTGGTCTGGCAATAAAGATGACAACGACTTCTAAAATAGTTTGTTGCTTCTGCCTTCAATTATACTAAGGTGCCAGCGGTTTTATGTACCACTGCTTTTGCATGTCACTTAGATATCATCACAATATAAAAGGCTTTTTTAAAGTACTGGGGATTAAATCCAGGGGCATTCTACCTCCGAAGTACATAACAGCCCTATTTTTATTTTTTATTTTGAAACAGGGTCTCCCTAAATTACTAAGGCCAACCTCAAACCCATGATCCTCCTATCTCAGCCTCCCAAGTACTGGGGTTACAGGCACGTACCACCATGCCCAGTTCACACATTATTATTAATAATAGGAAAATCATTTGTACTTCAGATTCCCAGAAATGGTCCTAGGGACCCTGTTGGAGACCATCTTAGCCCACACGATGAGGTCACCATTTTAGACCAGCTTAACCATGTACACAGTACATGCTAAGTGGAAATTGGCCACCAGCAGACAAGCTTCCTTGGACCAGATGGGACCATAAGTTGGACTTTGATGACCTTCTCTTCTCCATGAAATGTTTACCTTGACACTCCATAGTCTCAGCCCTTGCTTACTGTTATGGTTGTAATAGTGCTGTGGGGTCTTTTCTTCTATTCAACTAGAATTTGTTGAATAGAAAAATTAAAATTAATAGACAGCTTGGTGCAGGTTTAACAATTATTACAAAATCAGTAGGAAATAGAAAGAGAAGAAAAGCAGCATGTCTGGAACACGCTGGAGAGCCAGAAAATAGAACTCTGTCCCTGTCTCTATCCCTGGCCTTTAAATACAGATTTTGTATTGGTATGTTCTTTTTTTTTTCTGTTTTTTTTTTTTTTTTTTGAGGGTTTGGGGATGGAACCCAGGGGCATCTGCTCTCTGAGCTACACCCCCTGCCCTATTTTTTATTCTTTATTTTGAAACCGGGTCTCACTGAGTTGCAGAGGGCCTCACTAAGTAGCTGAGGCTGTCCGCGAACCGTGATCCTCCAGGTCTCAGCCTCCCGAATGCTGGGATTACAAGTGTGCGCCACCACGCCCAGCTTGGTATGTGCTTATTAACATTACCAAGGCAAAGGGCTAGTAACATTATTTTAATTCCAGGTGGTGTCTTTTGTTGTTGTTGTTGTTGTTGTTTGTTTGTTTGTTTGCAGTACTAGGAATAGAACCCACGGGCATTCTGCCTCTGAGCTATGCCCCCAGCTCTATTTTTTATTCTTTATTTTGAAACAGGGCCTCACTGAGTTGCAGAGGGCCTCAGTAAGTAGTAGCTGAGGCTGTCCACAAACCGTGTTCCTCCTGTCTCAGCCTCCCAAAGGCTGGGATTACAAGCATGCACATCACGCCTGGCAGGTGGTATCTTTTTGTCTCTGAACAATTGGACTACATGCAGTAGTCAATCATCTACCTTGTTTTTAACTCTGTTGTATTAGACTGTATTGATTGCTCATCAACTATAGGTTCTTTGAAGTAGCACATGGAGTTTACCTTTCCTTACCCAGGCCAGGTCACAAAGAAGAGGTAAGCGGAGGTGCTGATTGCCTATACGTATTTTTAGGGCTAAAGGCTTCAGTCGTCTCTAGGGTTTTTAAGGTTAAAGGCCCTAATTTCCTTTACATTCTTACTATAGTTTAGTCATTAGAACAAAGGGCAGAGAGAGAGAGAGGAGCTCTGCAGTATAATAGCCGCCGCCCTCCCTGCCTGAGTGCCTGTGCAGCACCCAGACTCTGGCTGCTTTTTACATTTTGGAAATTAATACAAAAGTAAATTTTTTTTTTTTTTTTTTTTGGTGGTACTGGGGTTCCTGGAAGCCCTTCTACCTCCGGGCTACACTCCCAGACCTATGTTGTTTTTTTTTTATTTTGAAACGGTCTCGTAAGCCAGCACGGCTGGCTTCGAACCGGCGCAATCCCCCTTCTCCGCCTCCCAAGCGCGGGGATTACAAGCGTGCGCCACCACGCCTGGCCAAAAGTAATTTTTTGATACCCATACACATACCTCTCCCCAGTGTTAACTTGTGATTGCCACTCCCTGGTTCTAATTTATGATCTTCCCATTTGCATTGTTTGAACCCTTAATATAAGAAGGACTCTGGCTATAGAAGGCCAGGAGAATTGTCATCTCCCCACCAATTCACCAATTATTAAATTCTCTTAAAATTATTATATCAGAGCTGGGCGTGGTGGCACAGGTTTGTGATCCCAGTACTTGAGAGGTTAAGACAGGAGGATCACAGAATCGAAGCCAGCCTTAGCTGCTTAGTGAAGCCCTCTGCAACTTAGTGAGACCCTCCTTAAAAATAATTTTTAAAATAGGGCTGGGTGTATAGCTTGAAGGTAGAATGTCCCTTGATTCAATCCAGAGTACCACAATAAATGTGTGTATATGTATGTATGTGTGTATATATATATATATATGTATGTGTGTATGTGTGTATATATACATGTATGTGTGTATATATCAGCCTGATATACGTGTGTGTGTGTGTGTGTGTGTGTGTGTGTGTGTGTGTGTGTCAGGCTTCCTGTTGTTGTCATGAGAGAAGACTTGTCAGGAAGCTGCCTTGAGCAGCAACCTTCCACAGCGGAAACACAGAATAATTTTCAGGAAGCTGCCCAAAGCAGCAACCTTCCATGGCCTACAGAGCAAGCAGCATCCACTAGAGCCCACAATAGGACCCCAAGGCATCCATGGAGCACACTTTCAGAAGTGCCAACGAACATTTACAAATAATCAAAATCTAAGTGTTCTTTCTCACCTTTTGATTAATGACAACAAATCCTTTATTAGAGTCAGCACAGACTTTCTCTTTCAAGTCTATTATTTTTTGTACTCTATCCTCAATAAATTTTCTTTCAGCTTTTACTAATTTCTCTTTATCTTCTGCAGTCTTATAAAAGAAGCCAGAGCTCACTTCTCTAAAAAAAAAAAAGATAATAAAAACAAGTCAGATCAGAAAAAGGCAGGGAAAAAGAAGAAAAGATAGAAGGAATCTATACTAAACATCTGGGGTAAAGAATTTAAAAACACTTAGAAAAAATAGTCTCAAGCCAGGTGTAGCACATGCCTGTAATCCCAGTCCTTGGGCGGCTGAGACAGGAGGATCACGGGTTAAAGGACAGCTTCAAAAAGTAGTGATACTCTCCTCAACCTAGCAAGACCCTGTTTCAAAATAAAAATAAAAGCCTGGCATGGTGGCACATGCTTGTAATCTCAGTGCTGGGATTGGTTGAGACAGGAGGATCGCAGGTTTGAAGACAGCCTCAGCAAGTAGTGAGACTCATCCATCTAGGAAGACCCTATTTCCAAATAAAAATAAAATAGGGCTGGGGGTGTAGCTGGGAGGTTTTGTCTCTGGATTCAATCTCCAGTGCTACAAAAAATAAAAATAAATAAAAATAAAATAGGGCTGGGGGTGTAGCTGGGAGGTTTTGTCTCTGGATTCAATCGCCAGTGCTACAAAAAATAAAAATAAATAAAAATAAAATAGGGCTGGGGGTGTAGCTGGGAGGTATGTCTCTGGATTCAATCTCCAGTGCTACAAAAAATAAAAATAAATAAAAATAAAATAGGGCTGGGGGTGTAGCTGGGAGGTATGTCTCTGGATTCAATCTGCAGTGCTACAAAAAATAAAAATAAATAAAAATAAAATAGGGCTGGGGGTGTAGCTGGGAGGTATGTCTCTGGATTCAATCTCCAGTGCTACAAAAAATAAAAATAAATGAAAATAAAATAGGGCTGGGGGTGTAGCTCAAAGGTGGAACACCCCTGGTGTACAACACACATGAAAGAAAAAAAGAAAGAGAGGAAGGAAGGAAGGAAGGAAGGAAGGAAGGAAGGAAGGAAGGAAGAAAAGGAAGGGAATAGAAAAGATAGTATCAAAAGTTTTAAAGAGAAATTAACACATACGTTTTTTCATACTCTAGCGATACATTGCAAGTAAGGATAAATGCATCTTCTACTTGCTTCTTCATCTCTGGATGACGAGGACCATGATCCAAAACTAATCCTCGGATCAATCTATTAAAATATGTTATGTCTCTTACTTTAAATATGTATTATAAAATTAAAATTATCCTCAAAGTTATAACGAAACAGCCAAGGCACACATTGTTTCTTTGTACTAACTACAAACCTAACATATAATTAGGAAAATTAGGAAAACAATCTACTTTAACATGGTATAACTGAAGTCACAATGAAAAGTCAAAAAAAAAATTTTTTTTTTGGTACTGGAGATTGATCCCAGGAGCATTCTACCTCTGAGCTACACCCCCAAACCATTTTATTTTGAAATGGTCTCACTAGGTTGATGAGAGTCTCACTACTTGCTGAGGCTGTATTCAAACCTGTAACCCTCATGTCTCAGCCTTCCAAGTACTGGGATTATAAGCATGTGCCACCATGCCTAGCTCAGAATTATATCTCTAAGTTATATGGCTGAAAAATACGACCAGCTGATAAGTAATGAAGGGGAGGCATACAATCTCTTAGAAATATGTGTTCAAAATAATTAAATGGAACAACAAAACACTTGTTAACCTAAAGATCCAACAATAAATTGTTCAAGCCTGGAGTGGTGGCACATACTTGTAATCCCAGCATTCGGGAGGCTGACACCTGAGGATTGTGGTTTGCGGACAGCTTCAGCTACTTAATGAGGCCCTCCGCAACTTAGTGAGACCCTGTCTCAAAATAAAGAATAAAAAATAAGGCAGGTGGTGTCGCTTGGAGGTCAAATGCCCCTGGGTTCCATCCCCAGACCCACAAAATAAGAAACTGTTCAGCAAATAATAACCCAACTATTGATGGCTATGAAATTATGTAATAACATGGAAAAATATTTATAGAGCTATCTAACAATCACAAAATGAAAAACTGCAGATAAGGCATAATTATGCTTTTTTTTTTTTTTTACAGGACTGGGGATAGAACCCAGGGGCATTCTACCACCGAGCTACACCCCAGCCCTATTTTTTATTCTTTATTTTGAAATAGGGTCTCACTGAGTTGCAAAGGGCCTCACTTAGTAGTAGCTGAGGCTGTCTGCAAACCGTGATCCTCCTGTCTCACCCTCCCAAATTCTGGGATTACGAGTGTGCGCCACCACACCCAGCGTGATTTATATTTTAGAAGAACATCGGTTGTTGTGCAGAGAATATACTATAGAGCAAGTTGTGATATGAGGAAGGGGCAAATCAAAGAAATAGGAGAGCCATTAAGAATCTGTCATTAGAGTTCAGGTGAAAAGTAGACATGGTTTAGATTGGGGCATAATTAAAAGAAAGTGGCAATAAAATGTGGTGATGGTTCAACACAGAATAGGACAGAAAGGAGAGTCAAGGATGTCTCTTGGGTTTTTGCATTATCAGACAGAAAAATGAAGGTACCATTTTGGGGATGGAGAAGGCTGAGAGAATCAAGCTGTCTTTCTATCATCTATCTAGATAACAGTAAATTTAAAGATTGAGCCTTGGGAACTCCCATGTTTAGAGTTTGAAAAGATGAAGATTCATCAAAGGAGGCTGAAAAGAGACGATCAGTGAAGTGGGAAACTTAAAAGAGAATGATGCCCCAGAGAGCCAGGCGTGGTGGCACATGCTTATAATCCTAGCAGTTAGGAGGCTGAGACAGAAGGATTGCGGTTCGCAGCCAGCCTCAACTATTTAGTGAGGCCCTTTGCAATTCAGTGAGACCCTGTTTCAAAATAAAGAATAAAAAACAGTGCTGGGTGTGTATCTCAGAGGTAGAATGCCCTTGGGTTCCATCCCCAGTACCGCAAAATAAAATAAAATAAAATAAAATAAAATAAAATAAAATAAAATAAAAATCAAGAAGCTGGGTGTGGTGGCACATGCTTGTAATCTCAGTACTTGGAAGACTGAGACAGGAGGATTGCAGGTTCGTGGCCAGTCTTAGTTACTTAGTGAGGCCCTCCACAACTTAGTGAGACCCTATTCCAAAATAAATAATAAAAAATAAGGCTAGAGGTATAACTCTGAGGTAGAATACCCCTAGTTCCATCCTCAGTACTACAAAAAATACAAAATAAAATATAAATCAAGAACTTATAACCTGCAGTAATGGTAGGCTAATCTGTACACACATAGACACTTTAAGGTACTCATAGTTCTGTTTCTAAAAGTGCTGACTGCACAGATATGTTATAAAATTCATCAAGCTCTATCATTCTGATAAGTATACTTTTTAATGTATTATTTTTCAGTGTATTATACTTCATTTAAAATATTTTTCTAATCAAGAGATTAATTTTAGGCCTGGCATGGTGACACATGCCTGAAATTGCAGAACTTGACAAGCTGAGACAAGAGGATCACATGTTTGAGGACAGCCTTATCAATGTAGCAACCTGGCAAGACCCTGTTTCCAAACAAAAAATAAGAAATAAAATAGGCTGGGAATGTAGCTTGAAGGTAGAATGCCCCTGGGTTAAATTCTCAGTACCACAAAAAAAATAAAGAGTTGATTTTAAAAAAGATCAGACATTGTTTAATAAAAATCATTGAATGACAAAATAAATTACTAAAACTTTTCCAGAATGTATCACAAAAATCAAGATACAAAGCAAATGGAAAATAGAGTAGGAACATAGGTTTAATTGAAGAGAATAAGAAGTTTCAGGAGGCAATAGATGGGAATTTTCAGAACCAAATAAAATATTCTAATTCATAGACTCAAAAAACCCAGAAAATACCAAACAAAGTAAATATTTAAAAATCTATATGTAGCCGGGGTGGTGGCGCACGCTTGTAATCCCTGCGCTTGGGAGGCAGAGACAGGAGGATCGCGCAGGTTCGAAGCCAGCCACGTGCGCTGGCTTAGGAGACCCTGTTTCCAAAAATGAAAATGTAAAAATAGGTATGGGAGTGTAGCCCGGAGGTAGAAGGGCTTCCAGGAACCCCAGTACCACCAAAAAAAAAAAAAATCTATATGTAGCCGGGCGTGGTGGCGCACGCTTATAATCCCCGCGCTTGGGAAGCGGAGACAGGAGGATCGTGCAGGTTCGAAGCCAGCCGCGCTGGCGTAAGAGACCCTGTTTCAAAAATATAAAATAGGCGGGAAGATGGCGACTGAGAAAAGCGGGGCTTAAGAGCCCCGCTAACAACCAAATCTCCATTACCACAAAATCAGCGCCTTTCATAGCCAGAACACACCAACACCAGAGAAACAAAAAAATCACCAGGCTCCAGAGAGAAAGCAGACTGAGAACAGAGCTCAGAGCCACAGAGGAGATACACTGGCCTCACGCCTGAGGACACGGCGGCAGCGGCAAGTTCACCGGACAGCTACAGCAAGCCGAGATGAGCCGCTGCGGAACAGCCAGGCGGGATTTTTCAGCACAGTGAGCATCTAAAGCTCCCAGTGGCTGAGCTCAGCACACACTGCAGGGACTCAGAGTGGAAATCAAAACCAAGAAGAAATAAGCCAGCCTCACGGCCGAGGGCGTAGCAGCGGCGCCATATTGCCACCGGCGGCAGCAGCAGCGAATTCACCAAGTCCAGTACAGCTACATCTGCGTACTCAAGAACAGTGAGTCAAATTGTGGGCCACAGAGGAGAAATCCCAGTACTGTACTCCCTGGGACTTGACCCAGTGGGGGAGTGGAGGTGGCAGAGATATCACACCATAGGAGAACGTGCAACCTGGCACCCCCCATAGTTTAAAGCAGCCTCTATCGACTCCCTGGGTCGGAGACTCTGTGATACAACCCTGTAAAGGAGTAGTGGGGTCTGAGATACTACAGACTCGAGATCCAGAGCACCTTAAGTGAAGTCATAGTGACCCAAGGGAAGAACCCAGAGAAGGCACAAACTTCTGAAATCATGGGAAAGAGGAATAACACTGGAGCAATGAATGCCCACAACCCCACAACATCAGAACCCGATAAAACAGAAAATCAGAGATTTCTCGAAGATCAAATCAGGAAAATAACTGTAGAAATAATAGAGGTGCTTCGAAAAGAACTCAGAGAGAGCCAAAAAGAGATAAAGGATGCAATTAATGAAGTAAAGGCCTCAATTCAAAGCACAAACAACCGATTAGACCACATGGAGAACAGAATCTCGCTCTTAGAAGATGAGCATTCCAAAAATGAACGCATAGTTTCTAATCTAGAAAAAAATATCCAACAGCAGGAATCTGACATTGAAGAAATATGGGCCCATCTTAAGAGAGCTAACCTAAGAATAATTGGAATAGAGGAGGGAAAAGAAAGTGAAACCAAAGGGATCAACAATCTCTTCAAGGAAGTAATAGCAGAAAATTTTCCAAACATAGAGCAAGAGGTTGATACACAGGTCCAGGAAACTTATAGAACTCCCTTTAGACAGGATCGGAGAAGAGGATCCCCACGCCACATAATTGTCAAAATGACCAATGTGGAAGCCAAGCAGAGAATCTTAAAGGCAACAAAAACAAAGGGCCAAGTGACATTCAGAGGCAAACCAATTAGAATCACTCCAAACTTCCCAAAACAAGTTATGAGAGCCAGAAGGGCTTGGAGTAACATATTCCAAACTCTGAAAGAAAACAACTTCCAGCCAAAAATTTCCTACCCAGCAAAACTTTCTATCAAATTAGATGGGGAAATAAGAAGCTTCCATGACAAACAGAAACTGAAGGAATTTATGTCTTCAAAACCAGTGCTAGAGAAAATACTCAAAGAGATTAACTACAAAGAAGAAATAGGTAACACACACCAGAACCAGAGAAACAAGATTTTCCATCCAACAGACAACTAAGATTGGTTATCTGTGGAGATTCATTACTTATGTTAGTCTTTTACCTATCTCTAAATGGTATTGTTTGACTTTATTGTTAATTTTTAGGATTTCTAGTTGGAATATTAATATACCTTCAGATACAGCATTTGGAAATATTTTATCCAATTCTATTAGTAACTTTTAACTCTGTTTACATTGTCTTTGGATATACAATATTTTTTTATTTTTTAGGGAGGAGTTTGTATACTCTTCTGTTGCCTGTGCCATTGAAATCATATCCAAGAAATCACTGCCAATTTCAATGTTGTGAGGTTTTATGACCCAGATTTTCTTCTAAAAGTTTATAGTCTTAAGATTTATATTTAGGTCTTTTATCTATTTTGAGTTAATACTTGTATATGGGATTAAGTAAGGGTCCAATTTTATTCTTTTCCATGTAATTATTTTTCAACAATATTTAGTTAAAAGATTATTATTTCCACCACCAAATGTCCGTGGAAACCTTGTCAAAAATAACTTGACAATATAGGGAAGAATTTAGCTCTAGGCTTGTATTTAACTCTAATGGTTTATATATCTGCCTTTAGAACAGTACTACACTGTTTCAATTATTGTAGCTTTATATGGTTTGAAATCAGAAAATATATATCTTCTAGCTTTGTTCTTTTTCAAGATCGTTTTGGGTATCTAGAGTCCATATTCCATATTAGGATAGATTTTTTTTCTGAAAAATAAATATATAAATATATGATAGTTTCACCTAAAAAAATAGAAAAAAAATATTCTCTGGTAATAAAGAAAGCAAAAAGAAATATTGAAATGTTATCTTTAAGTCATCAAAAGCTTGGTATCAGACAAATGAAACTGTTATATGAGATTATCATTTTTAATTTTGGATAAATTGCTATAATACTAGATGTCAACCACTAAGCCAAGCATGGGAGGGAGGGATGGGGAGAGAATGGGGTGGGGATCGGGTGGGGGCTGACTGGGTGATGTGTGCATGTATGTCTACAAAAGTTTGTATCCCACTATGATGTATGAATACGGTGCACCAATAAAAAATTATAAAAAATTTTAAAAAATTTAAAAAATATATAAAATAGGTCTGGGAGTGTAGCCCGGAGGAAGAAGGGCTTCCAGGAACCCCAGTACCACCAAAAAAAAAAATCTATATGTATATACATTATAAGAAGTATATAATACCAAAGAGAAATGTCTTCTTTTTTCTTTTATACAGAGGATTGAACTCGGGCATTTACCTCTAAGCTATAACCCCAGTACTTTATTTTCAGAGTCTCACTAAGTTGCTGGGGGTTTTGCTAAATTTCTGAGGCTGGATTCCAAACTATGATTCTTCTCTTTCAGTCTTCCAAATACTAGGACTACAGGTGTGTGCCACCATACCTAGCTAAGTTTCTACCACCCACCCCACTCCACCCTGGTTGTTGTTGTTGTTATTTGTTTTTTGAATTTTTTTTCCAAGCTAGAGACTGAACTCAGGGCCTCATACATGCTAGGCAAGTGTTCTACTACTGAGCTAGATCCCTGGACCTATTTATTCATTTACTTATTTAACTTATTTATTTTTGGTACTGGGAATAGAACTCAGAAGCATTCTACCTCCAATCTATACCCCTAGACCGATTTTATTTCTTATCTGGAAACAGGATCTCACTAGGGTACTGAAATCCTCACTAAATTGCTGAGGCTGTCCTTGAATTTGTGATTCCTCCTGTCTCAGCCTCCCAACTACTAGGATTACAGTGTGCAGCACCATGCCCAGCTCATCTTTATTTAAAAACAATATTTACAGGTAAAATATTATATCTGGGTTTGTTCCAAAATGATTCAGGTTGGGAGGAAGAGTATAATTGAAAGATTATACTCCATACATTGATACGCTGAAAATGGATAAAGGTAAGTAACAGGTACATGTGAGTTCCCTACTCTAGTCTCTTTCCAGATAAGATAAATAGAAGCAGGCCGGGCGTGGTAGTGCACACTTGTAATCCCTGTGCTTGGGAGGCGGAGACAGGAGGATCGCGCAGGTTCTAAGCCAGATGCACTGGCTTAAGAGACCCGGTTTCCAAATAAAAAGTATAAAATAGGTCTGGGAGTGTATCCCGGAGGTAGAAGGGTTTCCAGGAGCCCCAGTACCACCAAAAAAAAAAAAAAAAAGAATAGATAGAAGCCCAGCATGGTGGTGCAGGCTTGTAACCCCAGTTCTTGGGAAGCTGAGACAGGAGGATCACAGGTTCATAGCCAATCTCAGTAATTTGTGAGGTCCTCTGCAACTTAGTTAGACCCTGTTTCTAAAGGAGTAAAATAGCCAGACGTGGTGGCACACACTTGTAATCCCCATGCTTGGGAGGCTGAAACAGGAGGATTGTGCAGGTTTGAAGCCAGCCTCAGCTACTTAGAGAGGCTCTCAGCAACTTAATGAGACCCTGTTTCCAAATAAAATATATAATAGGTCTGGGAGTATAGCCCGGAGGTAGAAAGCCTCTGGGTTCCACCCGCAGTGCCACCAAAAATAAAAAAAAAAAAATAAGGAGTAAAATAAGGCTGGGGGTATAGCTCATAGATAGAATTTGCTGGGTTCAATCCCAATACCACACAAAAAAAGATAGATTTAGCGATATATTTCCCTACCCATAACAGAAAGTGTAAAAAGTTAAATCTAAAATCAGAAAAGTACATAATCTGACAACCTGGTACCTGTCTGCCCTCATCTTCTACTACTTTCTCCTCTCCTCTGTGCACTAGGCACATTCAAGCACCCTGAGCATACCTCTGCCTCAGAACATTTCAACTGTTATTCTCTGATTAGAACCTTCTTCCTTCCAGATATGCATATGGCTCATTCTCTTTATTTCATTAGAGACCTCTGAGCTCTGTCGTTTAGATTTTTATTATAACAGCCTTCTGAAACACTATAAAATCACATACACAATTATTTTTACCATCTACTTCAATTAGAAATGTAAGCTTTTTGGGAAAAGAAATTCTCTTTTGTTTATTCTTCATTCTAGCACCTAAAGCGTGACTGGCTCCTGTAAGTACTTAAATAATATATGTTCAATGCTGGGCTTGGTGATGCACACCTGTAATCCCAGTACTTGGGAGGCTGAGAAGGAGGATTGCAGGTTTGAGGACAGACTCAGAAAATAGTGAGACGCTCATCAACCTAGCAAGATTCTGTTTCCAAATAAGAAATAAAATTGGGATGAGGGTATAACTAGAACCTCTATAACTTAGTGAGACCATGTTTCAAGAATAAAGAGGGCTGGGGGTGTAGCTTGAAGGTAGAATGTCTCTGGGTTCAGTCCCCAGTACTACACACACAAATATGTGTGTGTGTATATATATATATAATATATATAATGCATATTCATTAATGTTCAAAGACAAAAGTTAAATAAACAGTGACATTAATAAAAGAATAACTGAAGAAAACCAAATATTCTGGAACCTATGTGTCTTCAAAGTTATGCAACCTACTGTGTATCTGTTCCTGATTTATGCTTCATCTCCATTATTTCCACCATGAAGAGATCAATAGGGTAACCTGGTCTTCTAATAGCCAGAACAGAATCCACCACAGCCTGAAAGAGAAGTGAATGAGAAAAGTAAATTATTTGAACTACAAAAAGAAAACACTGGCCCCAGTGATCTAACATCAACTAAAGTGATCTAACATCAACTAAAGCAATAAAAGGCTTCCACCTTCAAAATATAAGGCAAGACCAACAAATAGCACTGTTATTTTTGTTTTGTTTTTTGTGGGGATTGAACCCAGAGGCATTCTACCTTCAAGCTACACCACCCCCCCAGCCCTCTTTATTCTTGAAACATGGTCTCACTAAGATATAGAGGGTCTCACTAAGTAGCTGAGGCTGGCCACAAACCTGCAATCCTCTTGTCTCAGCCTCCCAAGTACTGGGGTTATAAGTGTGCGCCACCACACCCTGCTCAGCAAATACCACTTTATTGTAGGTACTAAAAAAAAAACAATACCAATGAGAGTTGGGCAGGGTGGTACATGCTTGTCATCCCAGTACTTGAGAGGCTGAGACAGGAGGATCACAGGTTTGTGGCCAGCCTCTGCAACAGAGACACAGAATAATTTTGACAATACATAGGGTTCCAGAATATTTGGTTCAAGGACAGCCTCAGCAAGTAGTGAGACTCTCATCAAACTAGCAAGACCCTGTTTCAAAATTTTAAAAAATACAAGAGGGCTGGGGATGTAGCTCAGAGGTAGAAGGAAGGCCCTTGAGAGATTACAGGCATGTGCTACCACGCCCATCTAACATGTAATGTGTGTGTGTGTGTGTGTGTGTGTGTGTGTGTGTGTTTTACTGGGGATTGAACCCAGGGCAATTCTATCTCTGATCTACATCCCCAGCCCTAGTTTATTTTTTCTTTTGAAACAGGGTCTTGCTAGGTTGCCAACAGTCTCATTAAATTGCTAAGGCTGGTTCCAAATCTTCAATCCTCCTGTCTCAGCCTCCCAAGTACTGAGATTACAGGCATGTACAACCCCGCCCAGCTAACATATAATTTTTTATTTTGGTGGTACTGGGGTTCCTGGAAACCCTTCTACTTCCGAGGTACACTCCTAGACCTATTTTATATTTTTATTTGGAAACAGGATCTCTTAAGCCAGAAAGGCTGGCTTCGAACCTGTGTGATTCTTCTGTCTCCGCTTCCCAAGTGCGGCGATTACAAGCGTGCGCCACCACACCCGGCTAGCTAACATATAATTTTTAAGTCCTGTGTTTTATCATAAAAAGTTTCTAGGTCATACCACATGTACAGTTTGTTTCAATGTAAAAATAATGCTCCCCCCACAAAGTGTAAAGTAAAATTGACACTCCAGAAAGACTTCTCTTGTTTATTTTGCCATGTATTCCCAGGGACATGCAAATTAAGAAGCAGAACACAACACATCTTATTGCTTAGCTCAGAAAAGAATATAAAAATAATTGATTATAAGACTTAAGAGCTAAGGTATAGCCACACTATACTATAAAGCAAAAAACATTTTATCTTAGAAAATATACCTTAGATAACATAATATTTAATTGTGGCACCTAACAGTGAATAAGACAAAGGGCGGTGAGTAGTGAGAATATCAGTGTCTTTATAGCCTTGAAAGAAAATGGCCGCCCTAACTAGATAGCATGAAGATCCTGGGCCACTTGAGTACTGCGACAGCAGAAAACACGGCCGAGCCTTTCTTCTAACTCTGCTCAGCAAGAAATTGGCTGTTCTTAATCTGATTTCCCAAGACGGTTTTCCTCTTGGTAAGGAGAATTTAGCAGAAACAACTCGAGCGTTCCAGTCCATTTAACATTTGTATTTCTCAAATTAATAGAATAGCATTCTGCTTTGTATGTCAATGTCTTACGGAATTGGTTGCTATGAATTCATCATTCCCGATAAACCAGTATATTCAAGTTGCAGGAACTGCAAAGCCAGGAAAAATGATATCATCAAATGATAACCACCTTGATAAAAACCTTCCTAAAATATCCAATCTTGTCTTTATAGTACATGTTCTGCTTTTAGAAGTAAGCAAATATGTATTTCCCAAATGTGAATTTCAGATCAGTCCTGCTTCATTAAAGTAGTATCCTTAACTACAAGGCACGCTGCCCAAACAACTTCATGTGTCACTTCATAGAGCAAAAATATGAACCTCTAGGCCCAAGGCTTCCACAGGAGATCATCTATAGGCAGCCAAGCCCCTCCCAACTTTCACTGAAGTGTAAAAATGACATTTTTTTAAAAATGCAAATACTCTTCAGACCAATCAAATAGCTTATTTCTTTATTTGTTATATATTCAAAAGGATCACATTCAATATTTAATGATCTTACAGAAAAGAGAATATATCATGTGTTTATCATGTGTTTGGCTATACTCATTCTTTTTTTATTTTTTTGTTTGTTTGTTTTTGTGGTACTGGTGGTGGAACCCAGGGGCTTTTCTACCTCCGGGCTATATTCCCAGACCTATTTTATCCTTTATTTGGAAACAGGGTCTCACTAAATTGCTGAGAGCCTCACTAAGTAGCTGAGGCTGGCTTCGAACCTGTGCGATCCTCCTGTCTCAGCCTCCCAAGAGCAGGGATTACAAGCATGCGCCACCACACCTGGCATTATACTCATTCTGAATATAAAAAAAAAGTTTAAAATTACATACCTCAGTTAACACATCAGCCAGTTCGGCATGAACTTTTGTTTGTAGAGATGTTCTAGCCACATCTAAGAGGATGTCTCTTTTCATCTCCTTTTCTACTTTAACTTTCTCCAAAACCTCAAGTGCTTTTATCTTTGCAGCTTCAAATCCTTCTGCTATTATTCTAGGGTGCAGGCCCTATTAGATCACAATAAAATTATAAAGCCAAACAAAATAATACTATCCTCTGCTATTAATAATCATATCCAAAAATTAAAGCAAACATTTCCAATTAACATTGATGCCAATAAATGCAAATAAATGTCTGTAATTTAAAAAGTCATTTTTCAGGGCTTCATATTTTAAACAATTTCTAACTTCAGAAAAGTTGCAAGTCTAGTATAAAAAAAACCATACATGTCTTTTTCCTTCCAAAAAATTATGACTACATTGTCATCTGATACCCTTCTGAATGGGCACAGAAGACAAAACTCCTTTCAATGCAGAGGAAAAGGAAAAGAATTTAGAGAAAGGTGGTAGATAGACACCACCTTCATCCAGTGATCAAAGTTAACATGACAGTAACAGGACAGAGAGGCATGGAGTGCCTCCTGCTAGGATGCTCCCAGAGGGCACAAGAGCACTTCTGCGGTATCCCTGTCAAAAATTAGTAACCTGCGTCTAGTTGTGTGGAAACAGACAAATCCAGTTAAGGGAATTTCTCAAAATAACTGGTCTATACTCCTAAAAAGTAGCAATGTCATGAAGCATCGAAGGTGGGATTCCAAGCGTGCACCACCACACCCAGCTGGCCTTAAATATTTCAAATGCCAATACAACCACATCAGTCATTAAGATGTTGGTATGATTAGTCTGTTCAATTTAGGATGCAGTGCGTTGGTCGGCACAGGACACGCCCTCTGGGATCTGGCTCCCACCTCCTCTAGCCTCTCCTCTGCTTCTGTCCACATCACTTCAAACTTCAGCAGCGCCAAACTGTGTGCTGCCCTATGCAATACCGCTTTGTCCCTTCCACCTGGAATGCCATTCCCCTCACCACTCACCTTTCAGCTGGTGTCCTGTGTCCTGAAGATTCAGCCCCGGGCCTTACTTCCTCCCTAAGTGCTTCCTGACTCAGCTACCTCCCTCTTCAGTGTCTCTCATATCCTGTGGGCCCCGGATGGAATGTTCTTGGGTTCATTCCCCTAGCTCCACCACTGTCCAGCCACGTTTCTTTTTTTTTCTTTTTTTGTGGGTCTGGGGATGAAACCCAGGGCATTCTACCTCTGAGCTACACCCCCAGCCCTATTTACTTTGAAACAGGGTCTCACTAAGTTGCAGAGGGCCTCACTAAGTAGTTGGGGCTGACTGCGAACTGTGATCCCCCTGTTTCAGCCCTCCCAAGTACTGGGATTACAAGTGTGCGCCACCATGTCTGGCTTCGAGCCATGTTTCTGAATTATGTCAGTATCTGTTGGAATCTCACTGTTCCTGAATTCCTTTCTTTCTGAGCCAACCCTAATTTTGTTTGGGTGTCCCTCTTCCACCTGTGGCTCAAAGAAAACTAACCCTAGCCTTAGTTTCTGGAATGGATCTTAATGAATCTAGGTCAATTTCCCTAAAAATGGTTATTGGTTTAAGATGGGCATAACACTGAAGGTGGTCTGATCACATAAAAGGAAGGATTTATATTCCATGGTTGGGTGAATGGTCTTCTCTTGCCCTCCTAGGCTGAGTATTAGCAAGGGAAGCAAGTAGCCCCGATTTCCTCTCACAGTCTTACATTCAAGATAGAAAGAAGCCTTAAACCGGGTACAACGGCATATGCCTGTCACCCCAGTACTTGGGAGGCTGAGACAGGAGGATTGCAGGTTTGAGGACAGCCTCAACAACATAGCAAGACTCTCAACAACCTAGTGAGATCTTGTTTTAAAACAAAAAAATAGCCGGGCGTGGTGGCGCACGCTTGTAATCCCCGCGCTTGGGAGGCAGAGACAGGAGGATTGCGCAGGTTCGAAGCCAGCCGCGCGTGCTGATTTAGGAGACCCTGTTTCCAAATAAAAATGTAAAAATAGGTCTGGGAGTGTAGCCCGGAGGTAGAAGGGCTTCCAGGAACCCCAGTACCACCAAAATAATAATAATAATAATAATAATAATAATAATAATAATATAAAATAAAATTTGTCTGGGAGTATGGCTTGGAGGTAGAATATCCCTGGGTTCAATGCCCAATACCACGAGGAGGAGGAGGAGGAGGAGGAGGAGGAGGAGGAGGAGGAGGAGGAGGAGGAGGACGACTTAAATGAAACAGCACTATGAACAGAAGTGCTAAGAGAAAGAAAGGACCTGGGTACTTGACTGAACTTCTTAATCAACCAACCCCGGATCCTGCTTTATCTCTCAATATCTATTATAGGAGGTTAATAACTTCCTTATTGTTTAAGTGGGTTTTAGGTATGTTTCTCCTTCTTACAACCCAAAGCATTCTAACTGAGCTAAGTTGCAGGTACAATTCCCAATACTAAGTGAAACACAAAGGAGCAAGGCTTTTAGCACTCTGACCAGATTAAGCTATGCTGACATTTTCCCTGAATAAGAGGGAAAATTCAAATACTTAATTATAGAAAAGAGGTAAGTAATGCCAAAAAAGAATACAAACTGAACAAAGGCACAGAGGTGGAACTGTGCATAATGAGGCGGAGGCTAGTGTGTGGAGGAATCTGGCTAGAATCGATGGTTTATACAGACAAATAAATCTAGAAAGGCAGGTAAGTTCACACGGCGGAAAACCTTCAATTATTTTCCTGTAGTCTTTTTTTTTTTTTTTTCAGTACTGAGGATGGAACCCAGGGGCATTCTACCTCCGAGCAATACCACCAGCCCTATTTTTTATTCTTTATTTTAAAACAGGGTCTCACTGAGCCGCAAAGGGCCTCACTAAGTATTAGCTGAGGCCGTCTGTGAAATTTTTGTGTGTGTGTGGTACTGGGGTTCCTAGAAGCCCTTCTACTTCCGGGCTACACTCCCAGACCTACTTTTATATTTTTATTTAGAAACAGGGTCTCTTAAGCCAGCATGGCTGGCTTTGAACCAGCGCTATCCTCCTGTTTCCACCTCCTAAGCGCGGGGATTACAAGCGTGTGCCACCACGCCCGGCTGGCCGTGAAATTTTTAAAGGTGCTTAATTTGGTTTCAGCTCTTGTAAGTGGTATTTTCTTTCTTAAACCATTACTCATGGGTAATTTTTACCTTTCTATATATTATATCTTAACTATTTTGTTTTTAAGAGTTACATAATTCCAATAAAAGGTATTATTTTGGGAAAAAAGATCATTGTTATTTTCATTTATAACTGTCCAAGAATATATTGGTTAAATTAATTGATTTGTTGATTAATAAGTTACTTAAGAGTTGACTAAACTACTTCACTTTAAAATATCCATTCAAGAGCCAAGCAATGGTGGCACATGCTTGTAATCCCAGTATTTGGGAGACTGAGACAGTAGGATCTTGCAGGTTGGAAACCGGCCTCAGCTATTTAGTGAGGCTCTCAGCAACTTAGTGAGATCCTGTTTCCAAATAAAATATAAGAAGAAATAGGTCTAGGAGTATAGCCCGGAGGTAGAAAGCTCCTGGGTTCCATCTCCAATACCACCAAAAAAAAAAAAAAAAAATCCATTCCAAAGCCAGGCGTAGCCAGGTGTGGTGACACACACTTTTAATCCCAGCGTTTGGGAGGCTGAGACAGGAGGATCTGGGTTCGAAGACAGCCTCAGCTACTCATTGAGGTCCTTTGCAACACAGTGAGACTCTGTTTCAAAATAAGGAATAAAAAATAGGACTGGGGCACATATTTGTAATCCCAGCATTCGGGAGGCTGAGACCGGAGGATCACGGTTCACGGACAGCCTCAGCTACTTAGTGAAGCCCTCCACAACTTAGTGAGACCCTGTTTCAAAATAAAGAATAAAAAATAGGGCAGGGGGTGTAGCTCGGAGGTCAAATGCCTTTGGGTTCCATCCCCGGACCTGCAAGAAAGAAAAATAGGACTGGGGGTATAGCTCGGAGGTATAGTACCCCTGGGTTTCATCCCCAGTACCACACACACCAAAAAAAGGCACGTGTGGTGGTGCATGCCTGTAACCCCAATATTTGGGAGGCTGAGACAGGAGGATCATAGGTTCACGGACAGCCTCAGCAAGTAGAGAGAGTCTCGTCAACCTAGCAAGACTCTGTTTAAATAAAAATAAAACAGGCCTGGAGGTGTAGTTCAGAGGTAGACTACTCCTGGGTTCAATCCCCAGTTCCACCAAAAAAAAAAAATCCATTTGCACTGGGTATTGTGGAACACACCTATAATCCCCCTACTTGAGAGGCTGAGACAGGAGAATCTCAGGTTAGATATCAGCCTCCGCAATTTAGCAAGCTCTCAGCAATTTGATGAGATCTTGTTCCAAAATAAAAATAATTAATAGGGCTCAGAGTTTGACTGCCCCTAGGTTCAATTCCTGTAAACACACACACATACACACACACACACACACACACACACACACACATACACACACACAAATGCATTCAAAATGAAATGTAAATTCTATTAAATATTAATACCTCAGAAATGTAAATATCAGCTTGTTTTAGTAACTCTCCAATAATTAGAACATTTGAAGTAGTGCCATCGCCTGTTATGTCATCCTGGGCTGTTGCTACTTTTGCTATCAAGGAAGCTGTTGGGTGCTGAATTTGCTGGAAAAAAAATAAGCAACGGATTTGAAAAGAGAGGGGAATAAGATAAAGAAGGCCACCAAAACCAAGATAACCTAAAGGTCAACAGTAAAATTAAGAAATAAAATAAGCTTGATCCTACAAGTTTACAAATGTTATATTATCAACACTTAGTAAAATGTCAAGTCTGAAATTTAAAAATTGAGAATGAGGTTTGAACATTTTATAAAACTCTTTACTTCGAGATTGCAATGACATTTCCAAAAGACGATTAAATCCTTCAATCTCAACGATGAATACATTTATAGAAATTGCAAAACAATTTGTATGTTTCCATGATTACAAAAATATATGCAGTGACTTTTAAAGATGTAATTAATTTGTAAATATCCTTAAGCTATAACTTGGGCCATACAAACATCTGAAAATACCAAAATGAAAATTATTGAGGTTAAACCTAACAAGCATACTTCACGACAGTAGTATTTAGCTGACAGTCTTGGCTTAAATGTATACAAATTGTACCATGTTCTAAGGTTTATGAAATTCAGCAGCAGCAGCTCACCATCTCATGGAGTAGTATGTTGCCATCTTTGGTGAGTTTGATGTCACCTGCACCCGAAACAAGCCTGTTCAGAGAACAGTGATGTTATTAACTTGTCAAGTGTCTAACAAGACACTCCTAGTACTTGCCACTCAACACTCCTTAATACAGGGAACTGGGCTTCAGAAACTTCCTCTGTGTCATGGGGAGGTAACATGGTAATTTTCACCATTTGCAGTTCACAGAATCATTTCTCCTGAGATGGGCTCATGGTGATTTTATTTCAAATCCAGCATTTAAAGAGCACTTGATGAGTTATAAACACTGATTAAAGAAGAATATAAGTAAATAATGCACAAATTTGCAAATTTCCCATGGGTTTTTAATTCTGATAAATGTGTTTTTAGTGTGTGTGTGTGTGTAGTTCTGAGGACTGGGCCCGAGGCATTCTACCTCTGAGCTACACCCTCAGCTCTATTTTATTCTTTATTTTGAAACAGAATCTCACTAAATTGCTGAAAGCCTCATTAAGTAGCTGAGGCTACCTGCGAACCTGCGATCCTCCTGTCTCAACCTCCCAAGTACTGGGCTTATAAGCATGTGCCACCACAAGGCTAATTCTGAAAAATGTTATCACCCAAGTTCCAATAATTCTACATCCTAAATATCTCTGATTTTTTTTTTTTTTTTTTTTTTGGTACTGGGGATTCAACTCAGATGCATTCTACCTCCAAGCTATACTCCCAGCTCTATTTTAATTTTTGGTAGTGGGGATTGAATTCAGAGGCATTCTACTTCCAAGCTACACCCCTAGCCTTTTTTTTTTTTTCCCAGTACTGGGAATGGAACCCAGGGGCATTCTACCTCCAAGCTACACCTCCAGACCTATTTTGTGCTATTTATTTATTTATTTATTTATGGTGGTACTGGGGGTGGAACCCAGAGGCTTTCTACCTCTGGGATATACTCCCTTTTTTTTTTTTTTTTTTTTTTTTTGGTGGTACTGGGGTTCCTGGAAGCCCTACTACCTCCGGGCTACACTCCCAGACCTATTTTATATTTTTGAAACAGGGTCTCTTACGCCAGCCGCGAACCTGCGCGATCCTCCTGTCTCCGCCTCCCAAGCGCGGGGATTACAAGTCTGTGCCACCATGCCCGGCCTCCCAGACCATTTTTATATTTTATTTAGAAACAGGGTCTCACTAAGTTGCTGAGAGCCTCACCAAGTAGCTGAGGCTGGCACTGAACCTGTGCAATTCTCCTGTCTCAGCCTCCCAAGCACTGAAATTACAAGCGTGCACCACCATGCCTGGCTTGTTCTTTATTTTGAAACATGGTCTCACTGAGTTGCAAAGGGCCTCACTAAGTAGCTGAGGTTGTCCTGGAACCGCGATCCTCCTGTCTCAGCCTTCCAAATGCTAGGATTACAAGCATGTACCACCACACTTGGTTCCTTTTTTTTTTTTTCTTTATTTTGAAACAGGTCTCATTAAGTTACAGAGAGTCTCACTAAGTAGCTGAGGCTGTCCTCAAACCCACCATCCTCCTGTCTCAATCTCCCAAGTACTGGAATTACAAGCATGCCTCACAACACCCAACTTTATAGTTCTATTTGTGTGTGTGTGTGTGTGTGTGTGTGTGTGTGTGTGTGTGGTACTGGGGGTGGAATCCAGGGACTTTCTACCTCTGGGCTACACTCCCAGACCAATTTTATACTTTATTTGGAAACAGAGTCTCACTAGGTTGCTGAGAGCCTCACTCAGTAGCTGAGGCTGTCTTTGAACCTGTGTGATCCTATCTCAGCCTCCCAAGAGCTGGTATTACAAGCGTGTGCCACCACACCCGGATGTAGTCCTATTTTTTATTTTTATTTTGAAACAGTGTCTTGCTAGCTTTATGAGTCTCACTACTTGATGAGGCTATCCTCGACCTGCTATCCTCCTATCTCAGCCTCCCAAGTACTGGGATTATACGCATAAGCGACCATACCCAGCTTATTTTTGAAGGAGAGTCTCCCTAGGTTGATGAGTCTCACTACCTGCTGAGGCTGTCCTTGAACCTGTGATCCTCCTGTCTCAGCCTCCCGAGTACTGGAATGACAGACATGCACCACCATGCTCAGCTCTTTTGGTTCTCCTAATCCATCTTTTTTGTTTCTGCTATGCTTACATCACTGGGCTTTCTTAGTCCTGAAATTGCTCTACCTTGGAGGCCTTTACTCTCTTCTCCAACTGGTGAACTCATTCTTCTTTCAAGACTGATCAAACATCGTCTGTTATTTGAGAGGCTTTTCCTTCTGCCATCACTAATTAGTCCCTTTTCTCAGTGTAATCATATGCAACTATACATAATCAGCACATCTGTCTCTACCAGATCTTAAGAAAAGAAACTCTGTCATCTGTTTTCCCAGCATCTAGTGCACAAGTGCTCGTTCTCCCATTAATATTAGTTTGCTCATTCCTGTCAGGATGCTTCTCACCAGTCTCCTGCTCGCGTGTGTAAAAGAAAATGGCGCAGGCGCTAAATAAATGAATAAATGTGGAAAACTGTAGGCACAGCACATTCAAGTAATCTGCCTAAGGACTCAGAGCTTGAAGATTATGAAAGTTGGATTTGAGCCCATGCCTGCCTGGATCCAAAACCTGTCCCCACGGCCGGGCGTGGTGGCGCACGCTTGTAATCCCCGCGCTTGGGAGGCAGAGACAGGAGGATCGCGCAGGTTCGAAGCCAGCCGCGCGCGCTGGCTTAGGAGACCCTGTTTCCAAATATAAAATGTAAAAAGAGGTCTGGAAGTGTAGCCCGGAGGTAGAAGGGCTTCCAGGAACCCCAGTACCACCAAAAAAAAAAAAAAAAAAAAAAAACAAACCTGTCCCCTTTCCATTATAGCACGCTGCTGGACCAAAAAAAAAAAAAAAAAAAAGACTGCCGTAGAGCAGTTGCACTGAAGAAAAAAAAAAAAAAGACGAATTTATAGACTATAGGTATATATTAGTCTTAAGGGTCCGGGTGTAGTTCAGTGGTCCAGCATTTGCCTAGGATGCACCAGGCTCTGGGCTCAATCCCCATCACTTCAAAAACGAGAAAGAGGAACTACTGGGAATGGAGCTCAGGGGCGTTCTATCTCCAAGCTACGCCCCCAGCCCTATTTTTATTTGCTATGTTATTTGGGGTTTTTTTTTTGTTTGTTTGTTTTTGTTTGCTTTTTGCGGGTCTGGGGATGGAACCCAGGGACATTCGATCTCCGAGCTACAGCCCCTATTTTTTATTCTTCATTTAGAAACTGGGTCTCACTGAGTTGCAGAGGGCCTCAGTGAGTAGCTGAGGTTGTCCACGAACAGCGATCCTCCGGTTTCAGCCTCCCAAATTCTGGGATTACAAGCGTGCGCCACCACGCCCGGTCCCCAGCCCTATTTTTTATTTAAACACACACACACACACACACACACACACACACACACACACACACACACACACACGAGCGAGATGCTTTCCACTTCCTAGGAGACACTAAGAGAACTGGCTTTCTAACAGCAAATGCACCTTAACAGAAAAGAGAGGGAGGGGTGTCACAGCTTCACCCCAAAGGCCCTTCCCCTGGGGAGGCTTTTCCCTTCCCCTTCCAGGCTAGAGATGCCCTCGGAGCAGGAATGAGAACAGGGGGACCAGACCCACTGGGAATCCACAGGCTCCAGTGTCTTCGCGGAGCCAACGTCTCACATTTTCATGGTGCCCTTGGGACCTAAGTTGGTCCGCAGCACATCCTGCAGCCCTCGAGCGGCGCAGATGTTGACAGCCAAGGCCGCCTGGGCCCGCGCCACCTCAGCCTTGGAGTTCACGGACTTGATCGCAGCCATAGCCTAACGGTTTCAGGCAAAAACAAATTAACAAAAAAAAAAAAAAAAAAAAAAAAAAAACCGCCGCCTTCGTGATTCCGCAGAGAAACCCGACGCCACGCCCACTCCTGAGCTCCAGCCAATCGCGGCCCAGGCCGGACGTGACGCCATCAGACCTCGCCGGGACAGCAGCCAGATCGCGTAACGCTGGTCGCTAGCATGGCGTCCTCCTCCTCCGCTCGGGCCCCGGCGGGGAAGCGAGTGGTGAATCAGGAAGAACTGAGGCGGTTGATGAAGGAGAAGCAGCGTCAGAGCACCAACCGGAAAAGGATAGAATCTCCATTCGCGAAGTACAACCGTTTGGGGCAGTTGAGCTGTGCCCTTTGTAACACTCCGGTCAAGAGCGAGCTCCTGTGGCAGACTCACGTCCTGGGAAAGCAGCACCGAGAGAGAGTGGCCGCG
Source organism: Muscardinus avellanarius (assembly GCF_963383645.1). Taxonomy (NCBI): domain Eukaryota; kingdom Metazoa; phylum Chordata; class Mammalia; order Rodentia; family Gliridae; genus Muscardinus; species Muscardinus avellanarius. The sequence continues at coordinate 31,209,650 of NC_137802.1, forward strand.
CTGAAAGGCGCGAAGGCAGCGAGCCAGGGTCCTTCTGCCAGTGCAGCGCCTTCGTCCGCCAAGAGGAAAGCGCCGGATGCGGATAGCCAAGATGCCAGGAGAACGAAGGCCTCTTCGGTGGCGCAGGTACAGCCCTCCACCTCCGCTTTGTCCACCAACCTTGATAAAACGGGAAAGGAGTCTGCCAAAGCGACCCTTAGTAAACCTTTGGGACTTGGCTTACTCCCTGATTATGAAGATGAGGACGAGGAGGACGACGAGGAGGAGGGAGAAGGAAAAAGAGGCAGCAAGCAGCCGCCCGAAGCTCAGGGCAAAGAACACTCACTTTCCTCCTCGCGGGAGGCAACAAGTAGTGTGCTGCCCAACGATTCCTTTAATACAAATCCTCCCAAGGCTCCCTTAATTCCTCACTCAGGGTCGATTGAGAAAGCAGAAATACACGAAAAAGTGGTGGAAAGGAGAGAAAACACCGCGGAAGCATTACCTGAAGGATTTTTTGACGACCCCGAAGTAGATGCAAAGGTACGAAAGGTTGACGCCCCAAAAGATCAGATGGACAAAGAGTGGGACGAATTTCAGAAAGCCATGAGGCAGGTCAACACAATTTCCGAAGCCATAGTCGCTGAAGAGGATGAGGAGGGACGGCTGGACCGCCAGATTGGGGAAATTGATGAGCAGATAGAGTGTTACCGTCGGGTGGAAATACTGCGGAATCGCCAGGATGAAATGAAAACTAAGCGTAAAGAGGTTCTAACTGTAAAAGAACTTCAGAAAAAGGAAGAGGAGAATGCTGACAGCGATGATGAGGGAGAACTGCAGGATTTGTTGTCTCAGGATTGGAGGGTGAAAGGGGCTCTCTTGTAAGGGGGTTTGTTTTGTTTCTTGTGCTTGAGGTACTGGGGAGTGAGCCCAGGGACTCCCAACAACTGAGCCACATCGCCAGCCCCGACCCTTATATTTCAAGACAGGGTCTGGCTAAGTTGCTGGCCTGGAATTTAAGATCCTGCCTCAAGCTCCAAAGTAGCCGAGATTATAGACGTGCCTCACCTCTTATGGCTCTTGAGAGGCTCTACTGTCCTGTAAAAAGTGCTGTCTGTCATTACATGGTTACATCGGTTACTCCATTCCTCGAGACTTAGGACTTAACTGGGTTGTTGAAATAAAATGAGCCAGTGAGGAACTGCACTTTGAAAACTGGTGTAAAATATTTTTGAGGTAAAGTTATTTTTGAAATTTTGAAGTGCTATATAACAAAATGCTAACTTTTTCACATGTTTGCAGCTATAATTTTGAGTTGTAAATACAGTACATAGTTAAATATATATTTACTTAAGGAATACTGTTTTGGTTTTGGTTTTGGTGGTACTGGGGGTGGAACCCAGGGGCTTTTCTACCACTGGGCTATACTCCCAGACCTGTTTTATACTTTATTTGGGAACAGGGTCTTACTAAGTTGCTGAGATCCTCACTCAGTAGCTGAGGCTGGCTTCAAACATGTGTGATCCTCCTGTCTCAGCCTCCCAAGCGCTGGGATTACAAGCGTGCACCACCACGCCCGGCAAGGAATACCATTTTGATTTTTTTTTTTTTTTTTTTTTTCCTGGTGGTACTGAGGATGAAACCCAGGGGCATTATACCTCCGAGCTACACACCCAGCCCTATTTTTTATTCTTTTTTTGAAACAGGGTCTCACTGAGTTGCAAAAGATCTCATTAAGTAGTAGCTGAGGCTGTTCACGAATTGTGATCCTCTTGTCACAGCCTCCTGAATGCATGTGCCACCACACCCGGCTTTGAAATTCTATTTTATAAATTAATAATGCAAGTCAAACCAACTGACAAGCACTTAGATGAATACTTTGCGCTATTTAGGATGTATATAGATGTTTGTTTTTTTGGTTTTGTTGTTTTGTTTTGTTTGCAGTACTGGCAATGGAACATAGGGGCATTCTACCTCCAGCCCTATTTTCTTTATTTTGAAACAAGGTCTCACTAAGTTGCAAAGGGCCTAAGTAGTAGGTACTGAGGCTTTCCTTGACCACAATCCTCCTAAGCCTCTCAAAGTGGTGGGATTACAAGTGCCACCACGCCTGGCTCTGTATAGTTTTCTGAGGCAGCCAGCCTCTCTCAGCCTCCCAAGTATTGGGATTGCAAGCATACACCACCATTCCCGACTGAATATTATGTTTTCAAAAACACGTCTTAGCCGGGTGTGGTGGCTCACGCTTGTAATCCCCGCACTTGGGAGGCGGAGACAGGAGGATCGCGCTGGTTCAGAGTCAGCCTTGCTGGCCCTGTTTCCAAATAAAAATATAAAAATAGGTCTGGGAGTGTAGCCCGGATGTAGAAGGGCTTCCAGGAACCCCAATACCACCAAAAACAAAAAACAAACACGTCTTAGGAGAAATTAAGAAAAACATGCTAAACATGTTCAACCTCTAAACTAGACCAGTGGTTGTCAGATGCAGATATACCTGATAATTACCTATGAAATTTTAGTCTTGTGCATATGAACCACCTGTGACGCTTTAAAAAAATCAAGTGACTGAGCTTAGCCTTAGATTTAGTAAATCTGGGATAATGTCTCTATCTCTCCTCCCTCCCTGCCTCCCTTTCTCCCTCTCCCCCTTCCTCTCCTCTCCTCTGCCTGTTCTTCCCTCCCCCCATATATATGTGTATGTATGTATACATATGTATTTAAATATACACATATACATATATTTAAATATATATATATATATATATTTAGGTATACGTATATTTAAATATATATTTTTCCCCCTTCTCAGTGCTGGGGATTGAACCCTGTGCATGTTAGGCAAAGCATTCTACCATTGAGCTACACCTCCAGTCTTGACAGCTGTACTTTTTTTTAGAATTCCCAGGTTATTCTAATATATTATCAAAATAGAGAACAGCCAGGCTTGGTGGTACACCTGTAATCCTAATACTTGGGAGACTAAGACAAGAGGATCCCAGGTTAGAGACTAGCCTCAGCAACATAACGAGGCTCTTAGCAACTTAGGGAGACCCTGTTTCCAAAGGAAAAAATAAAAAGAAAGGGCTAGGGGTGTGGCTCAGGGGTAGAAGGCCCCTGGGTTCAATCCCCCGCACCACACACACACACACAAAAACTATCCACAATCCAGAATATGTATATATACATACACATATATGTATGTATGTATATTTTAGGCTTTGCTTTTTCTTTCAATTTAAACAGGTTCTATAAATTTGCTGTTTCTTGAAAGAACCATTACCTTTTATTTCTGTCATTCGGTCTGAAATTTGATTTTGCAGTAAATGTTAACTCGGACTAGTTGCCCTAAAGCTCAGGTTTTATTGAGGGGTATACCAAGAGATAAGTTTTTTTTGTTGTTGCTGTTTTTGTTTGTTTTTGCAGTACTGGGAAACTTTGCAGTTCTGCCTCTGAGCTACAGCCCTACACCTATTTTCATTTTATTTTATTTATTTATTTTTTGTGATACTGGGATGGGACCCAGGAGCATTCTACCTCCAAGCTACACCCCCAGCGCTGTTATTCTTTATTTTAAAACAAGGTCAAGCCGGACATAGTGGTGCATGCTTGTAATCCCAGTACTTGGGAGGCTGAGACAGGTGGATCACACAGGTTCAAAGCCAGCCTCAGCTACTTAGTGAGGCTCTTAGCAGCTAAGTAAGACCATTTCCAAATAAAATATAAAATAGGTCTGAGAGTGTAGCCCAGAGGTAGAAGGCCCCTCGTTCTATCCTTAGCACCACAAAAAAAAAAAAAAAGGTCTCACTGAGTTGCAGAGGTCCTCACTAAGTAGCTGAACCTGTCAGCAAACCACAAACTCCTGTGTCAGCCTCCCAAATGCTAGGATTACAAGCATGCGGCGCCACACCCGACTTATTCTTTATTTTGAAACAGGGTCTTACCAAGTTGAGGAGGGCCTCACTAAGTAGCTGAGACTGGCCATGAACCTGCAGTCCTCCTGTGTCTCCCAAGTACTGTGATTATAAGCATGTACCATTACACCCAGCTCAAATGGAGGCGTGTGTGTGTGTGTGTGTGTGTGTGTGTGTTACTGGTGATTTAACCTATGGGCATTCTACCTCTGAGTTACACCCACAGCCCAATTTTTTATTCTTTAGTTTGCAATAGGTCTCACTAAGTTGCAGAGGGTCTCACTAAGTAGCTGAGACTGGCAAACCTGGATCCTCCTGTCTTAGCCTCCCAAGTACTAAAATTACAAGCATGTGCCACCATGCCTGGCAATTGGAAGCTTTCTTTAAAAAAAAAAAAAAAAAGAATTATATCTGCAAAGAAATAGGTATTCTAGTTGGCAGTATATAGAATGAAATGAACAGGGAAGAGAGAAGAAAACTGGGAGACAACTTGGAAACCACATCTTCAAAAGTGATGTGAAATGCTGGGCGTGGTAGCTCATCTTATAATCCCAGTATTTGGGAGGCTGAGACGAGGATCAACACAGGTTTGTTTTATTTTGTTTTTTTGCAGGTCTGGGGATGGAACCCAGGGGCATCCGACCTCTGAGCTACACCCCGTGCCCTGTTTTTTATTGTTTATTTTGAAACAGGGTCTCACTAAGTAGCTGAGGCTGTCTGCGAGCCGCGATCCTCTGGTCTCAGCCTCCCGAATGCGGGGATTACAAGCGTGCGCCTCCACGCCCGGCTCACCACAGGTTTATGACCAGCCTCAGCTACTTAGTGAGTCTCAACGACTTAGTGTTGGGGGCCGTCTTGACCCACACAATGAGGTCACCCTTCTGGACTGTCTTAACCACATACACAGTACGTTCCTTGGACTGATGGGAATGAAGGTGGACATTGAAGACCTCCTGTTTTCCCTGAAACATTCACTTTGCCACTCCCTAGTCTTGTGATCTTCCTTTTCACATTGTTTGAACCCTTATAAAAAGAAAGGCCAGCTACAGAAGGCCAGGAGAATTGTCATCCATCTCCACCTCGAACACCCAATTGTTAAATTCTCTTAAAATTTTATCAGGCTTCATGTCATCTTGCAAGACTGTTGTTGGGAAGCTGCCTTGAGCAGCAACCTTTCATAATAGAACCACAGAATAACTTTCACAAGCTGTGTGAGCAGTGACCTTCTGTGGCTCCACAACATAATTTTCAGGGAGCTGACCAAAGCAGCATCTTTGGACTATGGGACAAGCAGTGTCCGCTAGAGCTCACAATAAGTGAGACTCTGTTTCCAAATAAAAAGTAAAATTGGTCTGGGAATGTAGCCTGGAGGTAAAAGGCACATGAGTTTTCCATCCCAAGTACTACCAAAAAAAAAAAGTGAGGTGACTAATCAGGCACAAACTGGAAAGAAAAGATTGAAAATTTCATAAGAAGAGCTGTTTTAGTGACTAGAAGTGGAAGAAGAAACTAAGATAAAGATGGAATTTAAGGGAGTTTTTTTAGTGTGGGTGCCTAGAAGAAACCATATAACACTCATTGAGTAGTTGCTGTGTTCCACAAATTATTTTGTTCTTTGGGTTTTGTGTGTGTGTGTGGTACTGGGGATGGAACCCAGGGGCATTCTACCTCCAAGCTACACCCCCAGCCCTATGTTTTATTCTTTATTTTGAAACAGGGTCTCACTGAGTTGCAAAGAGCTCCACTAAGTAGCTGAGGCTGTCTGCAAACCATGATCCTCCTGTCTCAGCCTCCCAAATGCTGGGGTTACAAGTGTACCCCACCATGCCCAGCTCCGTAAATTAATAGTCCTGCTGCCTCTGGCACATAATCTTTGCTTTCTTGAGCTGCGAGCTAGTCAGTAAAAGCAATTTCAGTTTGATGACATAGGGCATGCCTGCCTCAAGGTTATATACTTAGGATATTCTGTCATTCATCACTTTACTATTTCAGCATGCAAGAAAATGAAAAGTGAGCTGGACTCACCTGTAATCCCAGTACTTGGGAGGGTGAGACAGGAAGATCACAAGTTCAAGACCAGCCTCAGGAAGAGAGTAAGACCCAGTTTAAAAAAAAAAGAGAAAAAAATTGGTTGAATGTTGAGCCCATTCCTACCTTGGCTAATGATCTGATAAAGCCCTATCCACTAAAAATATAATTCAAGCCAGGCATGGTGGCACACACTTGTAATCCCAAAATTCAGGAGGCAGAGACTGGAGGATCACGGTTCACGGACAGCCTCAGCTAAAGGATAAAAAATTAGGGCTGGGGGTGTCTCTCAGAGGTAGAATGCCCCTAGGTTCCATCCGCAGTACTTGTGGCAATCCTCCAGTCTCAGCCTCTCAAGTACTGGGATTACACGTGAGCAGCACCACGCCTGCATTCAAATAGGTTTTGACATTAGACTGAGTGCTAACAGTGCTCCCAAATTGTAGGAGCTGGTCCCTATGATTCCTACTGGTCACCTCTCTTTTTAGAAAGCATCCCGGTATAGCCAACATTACAGTAAAGAATTATAAATGCTATAAAGGTATCCTCTTACCCACTTCACTTAACCAACTTTAAACAGTCCCCATAACTTAGAAGAAAAAAAATGATCTGACTAGCCTTCAAATGCACATCTGTCCAGCGCCTTACAATTTACTAAATGCTTTGACATACATTTCAGTTAATAGAAGTAATGACTACTATTTACACAATATATAATAAAAGAGGGTGTGGAATTAAAATTGCAGGAAAAAGTTTAGCCTATACTCTAATAATAACAATCACAAGATAAGTACAGAGTAGCAAAAAGAACAAGAGACTTGGCAACAGAAGACCCACATTCAAGTTCCTGCTCCAACTTTCAGTGATTAATAATCTTGAAGCCAGGCATGGTGGCACATGTTTATAATCCCTGTACTTAGGAGACTGAAGAAAGGAGGGTCACAGGTTCACTGCCAGCCTCTGCTACTTAGGCCCTGTTTCAAAATACAGAATAAAATGCCGGGTGTGGTGGCGCACGCTTGTAATCCCCGCGCTTGGGAGGCTGAGACAGGAGGATCGCACAGGTTCGAAGCCAGCCTCAGCTACTTAGTGAGGCTGTCAGCAACTTAGTGAGACCCTGTTTCCAAATAAAATAGAAAATAGGTCTGGGAGTATAGCCTGGAGGTAGAAAAGCCCCTGGGTTCCACCCCCAGTACCACAAAAAAAAAAAAATACAGAATAAAATATTAGGCTGGGGGTATAGCTCAGAGGTTGAATGCTCCTGAGTTTAATCCCCAGTACCACACACACAAAATTAACTTGGGCAAATCAGTCCCTGAACCTTGGTTTGCTGTACTATAAAATGGGGGTATATAATCCTCATGGGGATTTGATAAGAGTTCAATGAAACATAGACTCATTCTAATGAATACAAAATGGAAAATCTTTATGAAGATGCTGTTTCCTGTCAACGAAACACCAATTGGCTTGCTACTTGGTGGGTATGCAGGGAGTTGGAGGAAATGTATTAGTAGGAATGATGGCTAGATAGATAACCTCCTTAGATTGCTTGTGTGTGTGTGTGTGTGTGTGTGTGTGTTACTGGAGATTGAACCCAGGGGCATTCTACCTCCAAACTATACCCCCAGCCCTATTTTTTTTTTTTTAAACAGGATCTCACTAGGCTGATGAGAGTCTCACTACTTAACTGAGGCTTTTCTGGAACCTGTGGTCCTCCTGTCTGAACCTCCCAAATACTAGGATTACAAGATAAATTGCAAAGGGCCTCACTAAGTAGCTGAAGCTGTCCGCAAACCCCGATCCTCCTGTCTCAGCCTCCAAATGCTGGGATTATAAGCATGTGCCAACACACCCGGGTTTAGCCTCATTCTTTTAACAAAATAGAGTGATCTTTTAAAAATTTAGAGTAAGATGGGTGTGGTGATGTACACTTGTAATCCCAGTGCTTGGGAGGCTGAGACAGGAGGATTGCACAAGTTTGAAGCCAGCCTCAGCTACTTAGTGAGGCTCTCAGCAACTTAGTGAGACTCTGTTTCCAAATAAAATAGGTCTGGGAGAATAGCTCCGAGTTAGAAAAGCCCCTGAGTGGAACCACGAAAAAAATAAATAAATTAAGAGCCTGGTGTGTGTGGCCCTCACTTGTTATCCCAGCATTCGGGAGGCTGAGACAGGAGGATCGCAGTTTGCAGACAGCCTCAGCTACTTAGTGAGGCCCTCTGCAACTTAGACCCTATTTCAAAATAAAGGATAAAAAATAGGGCAGGGGGTGTAACTTGGAAGTTGAATGCCCCTGGGTTCCATCCCCAGACTCACCAAAAAGAAAATTAAAAATAATTTAGATTAAAGCAGCCAAATGTGGTGGTGTATGCTTGTAATCCCAGTATTTGGGAGGCTCAGACAAGAGGATGGAAGGTTCACAGCCAGCCTCAGCAATTTGTGAGGCCCTCCACAGCTTAGTGAGACTGTTTCAAAATAAAGAATAAAAGGGGCTGGGTGTGTAGCTCAGAGGTAGGATGCCCCTGGGTTCAATCCCTGGTACTGAAAAAAAAAAATTAGATTAAAGCAGCCAGTCATGGTTCACAGGCCCATAATCCCAGTACTTGGGAAGCTGAGACAGGAGGATCTCGGGTTCACAGCCAGCCTCAGCTACTTAGTGAGACCCTCTGCAACTTAGTGAGATCTTGTTTCAAAATAATAAAAAAAAAAATAGGGTAGGGGTGTAGCTTGATAATAGAATGCCCTTGGGTTCAATGCCCAGTACTGCAAACATAATAAATAAATATTAGAAGTAGAACACCCCTGAGTTCAACACCCAATATCCCCCCGTTAAAAAAAAAAAAATTACTCAAAGCCCTTTATTATATGCTTCCATCACACTGAGAAGAAAAAAGATAACCAAGCCCTTATTAAACCTACGTGGTGCTCAGGGGTTGCTAAACATCACTTATGAGCTGATCCACTGGAGGACAAAAGAGGTCAGGAAAGCACAACCATTCTACATTGAAAGCAGTTTTTCTCCCCCAGAATAATGGCCTGGAGGAGTGGTATGGCCAGGTTTTTTGTTTTATGTTATTTTGTTTTGAAAGAAACTGCAAGGGTTTTTTGTGTGTGTGTGAAATCTCAAAAACACCATGCGTGCTGAATGTGATCGGCAGCCTCGGCGGTGTGCTGCCTCTTTGACTCAGCTGCTCGGCGCTTCCTCTTTATTCCCGCTGGCTAGCTTTCTAGTCCTCACAGAACTCCATCTCAGGGTTTGTGTTGCGTTCTCTCTGCCTGCAACCTGACTTCAGGCGTCATGGCAGTCTCCGTTGCAGTCCCAATGTCCCTTTCTTGGATGACATAAACAGCCATCCCTGCCTCCAGTCACTACCGTGTTATTTTATGAATTCATTAAACTGATCTTACATTGGCTTTCTTAGTTGTACACAAGTTAATGTCTCTCCACATAAGAGTGTAAACTCTACAGAAAGTCCTAGTCACAACCTATCATGCCAGACACATAATAGGACTCAATAAATACCTGTTGAATGAATAATGCCCAATAGCTGGATGTTGCTTAGGAAAGTGGCGACGAGACCGAGGTGACTCAGAAGTTGGGACCAGAAAAAAAGTCAGCGGAGGCTTGAACAAACAGATGAGAAATCTCCTGCTGTCTCCCTTCCTTGTCTGACATGAAATCTTTGCCTATTCTGAGCACACAAGCAGCTCAAGGAGGTATTCACAGCAGCCTCCAGAGTGCAAAGGCCCACCTCCTTATTTAGCAGCTAACAGGAATTCCTCCCGACACCAAGCAGCCAGGGGATGTCCATATGTCAGTGGGAGCTCAGGGCAGCCTTGAGGCCTCTTAAGTGGAGAACAGGAGGCAGAAAGTGACTCAGTAGCCGGGTAAGATCAAAGGGCCAGCGAGTCCATGCTGCCGCCCCCCGCCCTTGGCCTTCACCATCGTGCATCTGGCTCCCCCATCCAGTCCTTTGGCAGCAAAAGCCATTTCAGGGTGGGTCTTCGCACTCAGCCATTCTTCACTGAAAGCACTCCTAGTCTCCAAGGAGGAACCAGGTTCCATCTGGCTGCACCTCCATTTTACTAACGGCATTTGGCAGGATTCATGCACACCTGGGAGCCTGCGGTCACCTTTAAGAGAATAGAGGACGACACCAAGTACCAAGTAGTCGATGGTGGTTATTGTTGTTTTCCTTGTGTATCCATCATCGTTTGTCTTGTCAGATTCGTAAAGTGGTGTCAGTCAGGCCAGGTGATCAGCTAGCACTTATGAGCTCCTACCTTATGTCTGGCACTATGGTGGAGTTTGACATAAAGCATCTCGAGTCCTCACAACAACCCTATTAAGCATATCATATCTTCATTTTACCAATGAGGAAACTTAAAGGTCATAAGTGAAGCGATTTACTCAGGCAACAATTCAGAAGTCCCTATTCCCACTATTACCCTGTATTATTATTTATTATTAATATGTATTTGCATAACAAGGGAATTTTCCTCATCAACTTTCACAATGGTTTTGAAGTCTCAGCATACCCCAGAGAAGTAAGACAACTGTTAATCACCTCCATTTTAGATGTTTAATGACTTGTCTAAGGTCACTTAGCAAGTTAATTGCTGAAATAAGACTAGATATAACTTAATTCCCAGTTCCATCTTCCTTTCCTTGTCCTGGGAATCCAACCCAGAGGCCTTGTGCATGCTAGGTAAGTGCTCCACCACTGAACTACATCCCCAGGCCCCCAATGATATCGTTCTATATTTAAAAATGAAATGTGAGGCCAGGCGGGGTGGTGCACGCTTGTAGTCCCAGCATTGGGGAAGCTGAGACAAGAGGATCATGGTTCACAGACAGCCTCACTTAGGCCCTTTGCTACTCATTGTGACCCTGTTTCAAAATAAATAGGGCTGGGGGTATAGCTTGGAGGCAGAATGCCCCTGGGTTCCATCCCTAGTACCACCAGAAAAAAAAAAAATGAAATGTGGAAAATGAGAGAGGATCCTCCAAAATAGCAAGAATTGGAGTTAGGCAAAACAAGCGTGGTGGAGCATGTTTATAGTCCCAGACACTTGGGAGGCTGGAGGAAGATTGCAGGTTCCAGACCAGACTGGGCAGCTGAGCAAGACTCTCTCAAAATAAAAATAAGATGGGCGTGGTGGCACACGCTTGTAATCCCAGCGCTTGGGAGGTGGAGACAGGAGGATCGTGCAGGTTCGAAGCCAGCCTCGCTGGCTTAAGAGACCCTGTTTCCAAATAAAATAAAATAAAAATGGGTCTGGGAGTGTAGCCCGGAGGTAGAAGGGTTCCATTCCCAGTACCACCAAAATTAATAATAATAATAATAATAATAATAATAATAATAATAAATAAAAAGGGCCAGGGCCCAGGTGTGGTATTGCATGCGTGTAAGCTCATCATTTGGAAGGCTGAGACAGGATAAGACAGAGGATTGCAGATCTGAGGCCAGCCTCAGGAACTTAATGAGGCCCTGTTTCAAAATAAACAGGGTTGGAGTGTAGCTTGGAGGAAGAGCATCCCTGGGTTCAATCCCAGAGTGGGGAGAGGATTGGAGGCGTAGCTCAGTGGTCAAGTGCCTGCCTAGCACATGCAAAGCCCTGGGTATTGAAAGCCCTAGTATAAAAATAAATAAATAAATAAATAATAAGTAAATAAATATAAATAAATAAATAAAATAAGGAAATGTGCTGTCAAGGGAACTTAGTGCTCTTCAGAAACTATGGCTAGGCTAGGAAGCTGTTTCTGTTTTTGCTTTGGTACTGGGGATTGAATCCCAGGTATTCTAAGCTACACACCTATTTATATGTGTGGGAGGGGTACTGGAGATTGAACCTAGGGGAATTCTATCTCTGAGCAATGCCTCCACTTTTTTTATTTTTTATTTTTAAGCAGGGTCTCACAGAGTTGCAAAGGGCCTTGCTAAGTTGCTGAGACTGACCACAAACCTGCAATCCTCCTATCTCAGCCTCCTAAGTACTAAGATAACAGACATGGGCCACCACACACAGCTCTTATTTATTTATATATTAATTAATTTTTTTGCAGTATTGGGGATGAATCCCAGGGGCATTCCACCTCCAAGCTACACCCCCAGCCCTATTTTTTATTCTTTATTTTGAACCAGGGTCTCACTGAGTTGCAAAAGACCTCACTAATTAGCTGAGGCTGTCCACAAACAGCAATCCTCCTTTCTCAGCCTCCCAAATGCTGGGATTCCAAGTGTGTGGCACGATGCCCAACTTTTATTTTTGTTTGTTTGTTTGTTTGTTTGTTTTGTTTTGCAGTACTGGAGATTAAACCCAGGAGCATTCTACCTCTGAGCTACACCCCCAGGCCTATTTTTATTTTTTATTTTGAAGCAGAGTCTCACTAAGTTGCTGAAGGCCTCACTAAGTTGCCGAGGCTGGCCTCGAACCTGCCACCCCCCATCCCAGCATAAATATTGGAATTACAGGTGTGTGCCACCACATCTAGCTGGCAGCTGTATTTTTTGAAGTTTGTTATCTACTGATAGTATCCACATATTCCTACCTGCCTTATCCCCATTTCACCAGCAGTAAAATCAACTCCTTTGTACTCTGGGACAAAGAATGATGACTCTGGGAGAAAGAATGATGACTTCAGTCCCCAGATGTTCCAACTGCAAAAAACAGCTACAGCCTGTGCACCGCTGTTCTGGTCCAGATGTGGCTGGTCCCTCAAGGATTTATTGTGAGACCTTGGTTCTCAGTGTGGCAAAGTTGAAAGGCTGGCAGGATCTTCTATTTTCTTTTTTCTTTCTTTCTTTTTTTTTTTTTTTTTTTTTTTTTTTTTAATTTTATTTTATTGGTGCACTGTATTCATACATCTTAGTGGGATACAAACTTTTGTAGACATACATGCATACATCGCCCAGTCAGCCCCCACCCGATCCCCACCCCATTCTCTCCCCATCCCTCCTTCCCATGCTTGGCTTAGTGGTTGACATCTAGTATTATAGCAATTTATCCAAACTTAAAAATGATAATCTCACATAACAGTTTCATTTGTCTGATACCAAGCGTTTGATGATTTAAAGATAGCATTTCAATATTTCTTTTTGCTTTCTTTCTTACTAGAGCATATTTTTTTCTGTTTTTTTAGGTGAAACTATCATATATTTATATATTTATTTTTCAGAAAAAAATCTATCCTAATATGGAATATGAATTCTAGATACCCAAAACGATCTTGAAAAAGAACAAAGCTAGCAGATATATATTTTCTGATTTCAAACCATATAAAGCTACAATAATTGAAACAGTGTAGTACTGTTCTAAAGGCAGATATATAGACCATTGGAGTTAAATACAAGCCTAGAGCTAAATTCTTCCCTATATTGTCAAGTTATTTTTGACAAGGTTTCCACGAACATTTGGTGGTGGAAATAATAATCTTTTAACTAAATATTGTTGAAAAATAATAATTACATGGAAAAGAATAAAATTGGACCTTTACCTAATCCCATATACAAGTATTAACTCAAAATAGATAAAAGACCTAAATATAAATCTTAAGACTATAAACTTTTAGGAGAAAATCTGGGTCATAAAACCTCACAACATTGAAATTGGCAGTGATTTCTTGGATATGATTTCAATGGCACAAGCAACAGAAGAATATACAAACTCCCTAAAAAATAAAAGAAAATATTGTATATCCAAAGACAATGTAAACAGAGTTAAAAGTTACTAATAGTATTGGATAAAATATTTCCAAATGCTATATCTGAAGGTATATTAATATTCCAACTAGAAATCCTAAAAATTAACAACAATAAAGGCAAACAATACAACTTAGAGATAGGTAAAAGACTAACATAAATAATGAATCTCCACAGATAACCAATCTTAGTTGTCTGTTGGATGGAAACTCTTGTTTCTCTGGTTCTGGTGAGTGTTACCTATTTCTTCTTTGTAGTTAATCTCTTTGAGTATTTTCTCTAGCGCTGGTTTTGAAGACATAAATTCCTTCAGTTTCTGTTTGTCATGGAAGCTTCTTATTTCTCCATCTAATTTGATAGAAAGTTTTGCTGGGTAGGAAATTTTTGGCTGGAAGTTTTTTTCTTTCAGAGTTTGGAATATGTTACTCCAAGCCCTTCTGGCTCTCATGACTTGGTTTGGGAAGTCTGGAGTGATTCTAATTGGTTTGCCTCTGAATGTCACTTGGCCCTTTGTTTTTGTTGCCTTTAAGATTCTCTGCTTGGCTTCCACATTGGTCATTTTGACAATTATATGGCGTGGGGATCCTCTTCTCCGATCCTGTCTAAAGGGAGTTCTATAAGTTTCCTGGATCTGTGTATCAACCTCTTGCTCTATATTTGGAAAATTTTCTGCTATTACTTCCTTGAAGAGATTGTTGATCCCTTTGGTATCACTTTCTTTTCCCTCCTCTATTCCAATTATTCTTAGGTTAGCTCTCTTAAGATGGGCCCATATTTCTTCAATGTCAGATTCCTGCTGTTGGATATTTTTTTCTAGATTAGAAACTATGCATTCATTTTTGGATTGCTCATCTTCTAAGAGCGAGATTCTGTTCCCCATGTGGTCTAATCGGTTGTTTGTGCTTTGAATTGAGGCCTTTACTTCATTAATTGCATCCTTTATCTCTTTTTGGCTCTCTCTGAGTTCTTTTCGAAGCACCTCTATTATTTCTACAGTTATTTTCCTGATTTGATCTTCTAGAAATCTCTGATTTTCTGTTTTATCAGGTTCTGATGTTGTGGGGTTGTGCACATTCATTACTCCAGTGTTATTCCTCTTTCCCATGATTTCGGAGGTTTGTGCCTTCTCTGGGTTCTTCCCTTGGGTCACTATGGCTTCACTTAAGGTGCTCTGGATCTCGAGTCTGTATTATCTCAGACCCCACTACTCCTTTACTGGGTTGTATCACAGAGTCTCCGACCCAGGGAGTCGATAGAGGCTGCTTTAAACTATGGGGGGTGCCAGGTTGCACGTTCTCCTATGGTGTGATATCTCTGCCACCACCACTCCCTCACTGGGTCAAGTCCCAGGAGGCCCAATACTGCGATTTCTCCTCTGTGGCCCGCAATTTGACTCACTGTTCTTGAGTACGCAGATGTAGCCGTACTGGACTCGGTGAATTCACTGCTGCTGCCGCCGCCGGTGACGATATGGCGCCTCTGCCACGCCCTCGGCCATGAGGCTGGCGTATTTTTTCTTCTCTGGTTTTGATTTCCACTCTGAATCCCTGCAGCGTGTGCTGAGCTCAGCCACTGGGAGCTTTAAATGCTGTCTGCGCCGAAAGATCCCGCCTGGCTGTTCCGCAGCGGCTCTCCTGGCTTGCTGTAGCCGTCCGTTGAGTTCGCCGCTGCCGCCGGCAGTATGGCGCTGCTGCCGCGTCCTCGGGCGCGTGTGTCTCCTCTGTGGCCCTGAGCTCTGTTCTCAGTCCGCTTTCTCTCTGGAGCCTGGTGGTTTTTTTTGTTTTTCTGGTGATGGTGTTTTCTGGCTATGAAAGGCGCTCTTTTTGTGGTAATGGAGATTGGTTGTTAGCGGGACTCTTAAGCCCCGCTTTTCTCGGTCGCCATCTTCCCGGAAGTCCTTTTCTTTCTTTCTTTCTTTTCTTTCCTCTTTTTTTTTTTTTTTTGTGGTACTGGGGGTTGAATCCAGAATCTAGAGGCATTCTACCTCTAAGCTACACCCCCAGCCCTATTTTGCTATTTTAATTTTGAAACCGGGTCTCACTAGTTTGATGAGAGTCTCACTACTTGATGAGGCTATCCTCAAACCTGTCTTAGCCTCCTAAGTACTAGGTTTACAGGCACGTGTATGCCGTCACCCCCAGGTTGGCTGACAATATCTTTAAGAAACAGGTCGTCACTGGGCATGGCAGTGCATGCTAGTAATCCCAGCATTTGGGAGGTTGAGACAGGAGGATCATGGTTCAAATACAACCTCAGCTACTACTTAGTGAGGCCCTTTGCAACTCAGTGAGACCCTTTTTCAAAATAAAGAATAAAAAATAGGCCAGGCGTGGTGGCACATACTTGTAATCCCAGCGATTGGGAGGCTGAGACAGGAAGATTGCACAGGTTCGAAGTCAGCCTCAGCTACTTAGTGAGGCTCTCAGTAATTTAGTGAGACTCTGTTTTCAAATAAAATATAAAAGAGGTCTGGGGCCAGGCGTGGTGGCGCGCACTTGTAATCCCAGGGCTTGAGAGGCGGAGACAGGAGGATCACACAGGTTCAAAGCCATCCGCTCTGGCTTAAGAGACCCTGTTTCCAAAATAAAAAGTATAAAAATAGGTCTGGGAGTGTAGCCCGGAGGTAGAAGGGTTTCCAGGAACCCCAGGACCACCAAAAAAAAAAAGAAGAAGAAGAAGAAGAGGTCTGGGAATATAGCCCAGAGGCAGAAGGCCCCTGGATTTCATCCCTACACCACAAAAAAAATAAATAAAAATAAATAAAAAATAGGACTGGGGTTGTAGCTCGAAGGTAGAATGTCCCTGGGTTTAATACCCAGTGCCACAAAAAAAAAAAGAAAAGAAAAGAAGAAAAAAAAATAAAAAAGCAGGCGGTCAGGTCATTGAGAGCTAGCTGCCCTAGCACGGGATTAAGATAATTCTCATGAAACCTCTGATTTTGTTCTCTGGAGGTAAATTGTTATAAATGCCTGAGTCTGATTCCTGAGTCATTCTCTGGTTTCCTGTCTTGCAATGTGATCTCTCATCTTGCACATGCTCTTGCCATTGTATGCCACCAACCATGGGGACTTCACTAGAGCCAAGCTATTGCCAGTGCTGTGCCCTCAAACCTTTAGAACTGTAAGCTAAATGAACCTCTTTTCTTTCGCGCGCGCACGTGTGTGTGTGTGTGTGTGTGTGTGTGTGTGTGTTACTAGGGATTGAGCCCATGGCATTCCACCTCCCAGCTATACCCCCAGTCCTTTTTGTTGTTGTTGTTGTTGTTTAAAAACAAAGTCTCACTAGGTTGTGAGACTTTCTGAGGCTAATCTCAAACCTGTGATCCTGCTGTCTCAAATTCCCAAGTACTGAGATTACAAGTGTGCTCCACCAGGTCCTGCTCAATTCTTTCTCTTTCCTTCTTTCTTCTTCTTCTTCTTTTTTTTTTTTTTTTTTTTTTTTTTTTGCGGTACTGGAGATGGACACCAGGGTCATCTACCTCCAAGGTACACCCCAACCCTGTTTTTTATTCTTTATTTTGGTGGTACTGGGGTTCCTGGAAACCCTTCTACTTCCGGGCTACAGTCCCAGACCTATTTTTTTATATTTTTATTTGGAAACAGGGTCTCTTAAGCCAGCGTGTCTGGCTTCGAACCTGCGCGATCCTCCTGTCTCTGCCTCCCAAGCGCAGGGATTACAAGCGTGCGCCACCACGCCCGGCTATACTTTATTTTGAAACAGGGTCTCACTGAGTTGCAAAGGGCCGAAGTAGTATCTGAGGCTGTCTATGAACCGCAATCCTACTGTTTCAGCCTCCCAAATGCAGGGATTCCAAGCATGTGCCACTACACCCGGCTCAATTCTTTCTTTTAATATGGATTTTCCTTGCAATTAAAGATTTTTTTTGCAGGGGTGGTGGTGCACGCTTGTAATCCCCGCGCTTGGGAGGCAGAGACAGGAAGATCACGCAGGTTCGAAGCCAGCCGCGCACGCTGGCTTAGGAGACCCTGTTTCCAAATAAAAATGTAATAAAAATGTAAAAATAGGTCTGGGAGTGTAGCCCAGAGGTAGAAGGGTTTCCAGGAACCCCAGTACCACAAAAAAACAAAAACAACAACAACAAAAAAAAAAAAACCCTTCTACCTCCAAGCTACACTCCCAGACCTATTTCTATACTTTTTATTTTGGAAACAGGGTCTCTTAAGCCAGCATGGATGGCTTTGAACCTGTGTGATCCTCCTGTCTCTGCCTCCCAAGCATGGGGATTACAAGTGTGCGCCACCAAGTCTAGTGGTTTTTCAATTCACAGCTTCTATACCCATTCAAAAAGAAAGAAGGAAAAATAGAGGCTTCCTTTTTATTTATTTATTTTGATTTTTTTTCCTTTGTGGTACTGGAGATGGAACTCAGGAGCATTTACCTCCAAGCTACACCCCCAGCCTTATTTTTTTTTTTCTTTATTTTGAAACAGGGTCTCACTGAGTTGCAAAACGCCTCATTAAGTATCTGAGGCTGTCTGCGAACTGTGGTCCTCCTTCTCGGCCTCCCGAATGCTGGGATCACTTACAAACCTGAACCATCATGCTGGCTGCCTTTATTTTTAGCATACCTAGTACTCGCTTAAGGAGAGAAGCTGCTTTAAAAACTCTAATTGGAGACGGGTGTGGTGGTGCACATTTGTAATCCCACCATTCGGGAGACTGAGACAAGAGGATCACAATTGGCAGGCAGCCTCAGCTACTTAACAAGGCCCCTTGCAACTCAGTGAGACCGGGTTTCAAGAAATATAAAGACTAAAAAATAGGACCGGGGGTGTAGCCCAGAGGTAGAATGTCCCGAGGTTCCATCCTCAGTTCCATGAGAAAAAAAAGAAAAAGACTATAAAATAGGATGGGGTTGGGGGTAGCTCGGAGGTTGAATGGCCCTGGGTTCCATCCCTAGTACTGAAAACAAAACAAACAACAACAACAACAACAAAAAACAACCCTCATTGTGGCCAGGTGTTGTGGCCACATGCCTATAATCCTGGGTACTTGTACTTGGGAGGATGAGACGGGGTTAGGGTTAGGGTTTGAGACCAGCCTTAGAACTTAGTGAGATTCTGAGACCCTGTTTACAAAAGAGAAAATAGAGCCCGGTGTGGTGGTACATGCTTGTAATCCCAACATTTGGGAGGCTGAGATGGAGGATGACAGTTGGAGGATAGCCTTGGCTATTACTTAGTGAGTCCCTTTGCAACTCAGTGAGACCTCGTTTCAAAATAAGAATAAAAAATAAGCCGGGTGTGGTGGCACACACTTGTAATCCCAGCATTCGGGAATCTGAGACTGGAGGATCAAGGTTTGCAGACAGCCTCAGCTACTTAGTGAGGGAGGCCCTCCGCAATTTAGTGAAACCCTGTTTCAAAATAAAGAATAAAACATAGGGCTGGGAATGTAGCTCAGAGCTAGAATGCCCCTGGGTTCCATCCCCAAACCCGCAAAAATAAATAAATAAATAAATAAATAAATAAATAAATAATAGGGCTAGCCAGGCGTGGTGGCTCACTCTTGTGATCCCAGCATTCGGGAGGCTGAAATGGGAGAATCACAGTTCGCGGACAGCCTCAGCTACTTATTGAGGCCCTCTGAAACTCAGTGAGACCCGATTTCAAAATAAAGAATAAAAAATAGGGCAGGGAGTATAGCTCGGTTGAATACTCCTGGGTTTCATCCCCAGACCCCCCCACACACACACACATTTTTTCCGAATGCTGATCGCCATCGCCGCTGTCTCTGCCATCTTGGTCCATCTCTTCTCCCTTATATTTTAGGTCACCACAAATTTAAATAAATAAATAGGGCTAGAGGTATAGCTTAGAGGTAGAATGCCCCTGGGTTCAATTCTCAGTACCTCCTTCCCACAAAATAATGATGCTGGGCATGGTGGTGCACGCTTGTAATCCCAGCATTCAGGAGGCTGAGACAGAAAGATTGTGGTTTGTGGACAGCCTCAGCTACTTAGGCCCTTCACAACTCAGTGATAAATGACTAAAAAATAGGGCTGGGGGTGTATCTCAGAAGTAGAATGCCTTTGGGTTCCATCCTCAGTACCGCAAAATGATGATGATGATGATGATGATGATGATGAGGAGGAGGAGGAGGAGGAGGATGGAGGAACCAGGATCATAGGTTTACTATGAAGGTTAAATATACACATGAGAGCCATGTGTGGTGGTGCACACCTGTAAGCCCAGTACTTGGGAGGCTGAGGGCTGAGACAGGAGGATTGTAGGTTCAAAGCCAGCCTCAGCAATTTGTGAGACCCTGTTTCCAAATAAAAAATAAAATAGGGCTGGGGGTCATAGTCTAGAGGTAGAAGGCCCCTGGATTCCATCCTCAGTAACAAAAAGAAAAAATAAATAAGTAAACAAAAAACATGGCTGGGTGTAGTGGCCCACACTTGTAATCCCAGCATCAGCTACTTAGTAAGTCCCTCCGCACCCTAGTGAGACCCTATTTTTAAAAAAAATTAGCTGGGTGTGGTGGCACACACTTATAATCCCAGCATTTGGGAGGCTGAGACAGGAGGATTGCGGTTCACAACCAGCCCTTTGCAAGTCAGTGAGACCCTGTTTCAAAATAAAGAATAAAAAAATTGGGCTGGGGTGGTAGCTCAGAGGTAGAATGCCCCTGGGTTCTATCCCTAGTACTGCAGGCGGGGGGGAAGAAAAGAGTTGGCAAGAAATTCATAAGCTTTTACCAAGAACTCCATGATGGGAGGGACTGTGTTTAATCTCATTCACTCAGCATCCAACACACACACACACACACACACACACACACACACACATGCACACTCACAAAAAAAACAGACAAACAAATACAGCTAATGCCCTGAATAAAACCATGGGATAATCAAGGCGTGGTGGCGCACGCTTGTAATCCCCACGCTTGGGAGGCTGAGACAGGAGGATCGCACAGGTTCAAGGCCAGCCTCAGCTACTTAGTGAGGCTCTCAGCAACTTAGTGAGAACCTGTTTCCAAATAAAATATAAAAAAGGTCTGGGAGTATAGCTCAGAGGTAGAAAAGCCCCTGGGTTCCACCCCCAGCACCCCCCCCAAAAAAAAACATGGTCTGACACTTAAATAATACTTGTTGAATAATTGAATGATAAAATCGCCTTTATTTTCAAGAAAACTACAATCCAGTTGTATTCTAAACAGTGTAAGAAAGCTGGGCAGGACCCAATTATTTATTAAACTACCAATAAAAGCAATAGAAGAGGGCTGATCAACTCTCGAGTTGGAGCATCGCTTCTGCTCATCACCATGTAACATCTGTGTGTTCAGTGTACTCTGTGGTAGTTGTGTTGTTTCTAGGTGTTCAGCTATCTGGGTATTCCCTAAGCACCCTCCCACCTGAAGTCCATCACCAAGACCAAAACTGAAGCTGCAGGCAGGGGAGGGAGAGCTTTATGGGGGCTGCAGGGCCAAGCATTCAAGGATGGGAAGCCTTCATTCAGCAAGAGGGTTTGCCAGCCTAGGAGAGAAGAATTCAAGGGGTTCTTTGGAATAAGAAAAAAGTTTGAACCAGGTGTGGTGGCCCACACTTGTAATCCCAGCATTCAGGAGGCTGACACCGGAGGATCGTGGTTCACAGAGAGCCTCAGCTACTTAGTGAGGTCCTCTGCAACTCAGTGAGACCCTGTTTCCAAAAATAAAAATAAAAAATAGGGCAGGGGGTGTAGCTCAGAGGTCGAATGCCCCTGGGTTCCATCCCCAGACCCGAAAGAAAGTAAGAAAGAAAGAAAGAAAGAAAGAAAGAAAGAAAGAAAGAAAGAAAGAGAGCCGGGCGTAGTGGCGCACGCTTGTAATCCCCGCGCTTGGGAAGCGGAGAAAGGAGGATCGCGCAGGTTCGAAGCTAGCCACGCTGGCTTAAGAGACCCTGTTTCAAAAATATAAAATAGGAGCTGGGCGTGGTGGCGCACACTTGTAATCCCCGCGCTTGGGAGGCTGAGACAGGAGGATCGCACAGGTTCGAAGCCAGCCTCAGCTACTTAGTGAGGCTCTCAGCAATTTAGCGAGACCCTGTATCCAAATTAAAAAAAAAAAAATAGGTCTGGGAATATAGCTCGGAGGTAGAAGGTCTCTGGGTTCCATCCTCAGAACCACACACACACACACACACACACACACACACACACACAAATATATAAAATAGGTCTGGGAGTGTAGCCTGGAGGTAGAAGGGCTTCCAGGAACCCCAATACCACCACACCAAAAAAAAAGAAGAAATAAAAAAAAGAAAAGGAAAAAAAGAAATTCTGGAGGAACAAGAGCTAAGGGAAATGCCTATCTTGAATCTCTGCTACTAGCTGGGTGTGGTGGCACACACTTGTAATCCCAGCATTTGGGAGGCTGAGACAGGAGGATTGCGTTTTGTGGACAGCCTCAGCTACTTAGTGAGGCCCTTTGCAATTCAGTGAGACCCTGTTTCAAAATAAAGAATAAAAAAGTAGGGCTGGGGGTGTCGCTCAGAGGTAGAATGCCCCTAGCTTCCATTCCTAGTAACATACACACACACACACACACACACACACACACACACACACAACAAACCAAATACACCCATCTCTGTAAAGTATATTTTCCTTTGAAAAGTATTAATTTAGCCAGGCATGATAGTGCATGCTTGTAATCCCAGCATTTGGGAGGCTGAGACAGGAGGTTCTCAGGTTCGCAGCCAGCCTCAGCTACTTAGTGAGGCCCTCTGCAACTTTGTGAGATCCTGTTTCAAAATAAAGAATAAAAATTCAGAAAACACTTCCCCTCAGGATATCCCACAAAAAAATAAAATGCTTAGGAATAAACTTGACCAAGGAGGTAAAAGATCTCTACAAAGAAAATTATAAAACACTGAAAAAAGAAAGAAGATCTTAGAAGATGGGAAGATCTTCCATGTTCATGGATAGGCAGAATAAATATCATTAAAATGGCCATCCTTCCAAAAGTAATCTACAGATTCAACGCAATGCCATTAAACTACCAAGATAATTCCTCACAGACATAGAAAAATCAGTCCTTAAATTTATTTGGAATAACCAAAAGCCCAGAATAGCCAAAGTAGTTCTCAGCAACAAAAAACATGCAGGAGGAATCACAATACCTGACTTTAAACTATACTACAAAGCCATTGTAATAAAAACAGCATGGTATCAGCACAAAAACAGATACATAGACCAATGGAGCAGAATAGAAGACCCAGAAACAAGCTCACACACTTTCAGCAAATTTGATTTTTGACAAAGAGGCCAAAAACATACACTGGAAAAAAGATAGCCTGTTCAACAAATGGTGTTGGCAAAACTGGTTAAACATATGCAGAAAATGGAAATTAATCCCACTTTCGCACCCTGCACAAGAGTCAATTAAAGATGGATCAAAGACTTGGAAATTAAACTAGAGACCTTGAAGCTACTTGAAGAGGGCATAGGTCCAACACTGCAACACATAGGCACAGATAAACACTTTCTCAACAAGACCCCAAAGGCACAACAAATTAAAAGGCGAATCAATACGTGGGATTGCATGAAACTGAAGAGCTTCTGTTCAGCAAAGGAAACTGTCAAGAACCTCAATCGAGAGCCAATAGAATGGGAGAAGATTTTTGCCACCTACACCTCCGATAGAGAACTAATATCTAGAATATACAGAGAACTCAAGAAACTCAACACTAAAAAAAAAAAATCATCCAATCAAAAAATGGGCAAGCAAACTAAATAGACACTTCAAAAAAGAAGAAATTCAAATGGCCAAAAAATGCATGAATAAATGCTCAACATCACTGGCAATCAGAGAGATGCAAATCAAAACTACCCTGAGATTTCACCTAACTCCAACTAGAATGGCAATCATTCAAAGCACAAACAACAACAGACGCTGGCAAGGATGTGGAGAAGTGGGAACTTTAAGACATCGTTGGTGGGATTGCAAATTAGTGCCACCACTTTGGAAAACAGTATGGAGAATCCTCAGAAGAATGGGAACAAATCTACCATTTGATCCAGCAATACCACTTCTGGAAAAGGAAACCTAACTACCAAAATAATGCATGTGTATCTATGTTCATAGCTGCACAATTCACCATAGCCAAACTATGGAACCAGCCAAGATGTCCATCAACAGATGAATGGATTAAAAAACTGGGATACGTACACAATGGAATTTTACTCAGCCATTAAAAAAAAAAACTCAATTCGCAGGGCGTGGTGGCCCACACTTGTAATCCCAGCATTCGGGAGGCTGACACCGGAGGATGGCGGTTCACAGAGAGCCTCAACTACTTAGTGAGGTCCTCTGCAACTCAGTGAGACCCTGTTTCCAAAAATAAAAATAAAAAATAGGGCAGGGGGTGTAGCTTGGAGGTCGAATGCCCCTGGGTTCCATCCTCAGACCCGCAAAAAAACAAAACAAAAAAACTCAATTACATAATTTTCAGGGAAATGGATGGAACTGGAGGACATTATGCTAAGTGAGATTAGTCAGTCACAAAAAATAAGAAATCGGATGGTTTCCCTAATATGTTAAGCTAAGGAGAAATGGGTCATAGGAGGAACTCTAGATGAAAAAGGAAATTGTATAGAGAAGCAAACAAGACAACCTAAAAAAAAATTTTCTTCTCCCCCCTTCCCGAATGCTGGCATTACAAGCGTGCGCCACCATGCCCGGCTGAAGGAAATTCTTTAAAACACACCATGTACTTAAAGATATCGAAGTCAACCACTAAGCCAATTGGGTAGGGGCTAAATGGGTGATGTGTACATGTATGTTCACACAAGTATTTTACCCCAATATGGTGTATGACTATAATGCACCAATAAAATTTTTCTTTAAATATTAAAGAATAAAATAGAGTTGGGGGTATAGCTTGAAGGTAGAATGCCCCTGGGTTCAATTATCAGTACTGTAAATTAAGAAGAATATGCCGGGCATAGTGGTGCATGCTTGTAATCCCAGCATTTGGGAGGCTGAGATAGGAGGATCTCGGTTCGCAGCCAGCCTCAGCTACTTAGTGAGGGCCTTTGCAACTCAGTGAGACTCTGTTTCAAAATAAAGAATAAAAAAATTGCCAGGCGTGGTGGCGCATGCTTGTAATCCCAGCATTTGGGAGGCTGAGACTGAGGATTGCAGTTCACAACCAGCCTCAGCCAGTTAGTGAGGCTCTTTGCAACTCAATGAGACCCTGTTTCAAAGTAAAGAATAAAAAATAGGACAGGGGGTGTAGCTTGGAGGTCCAATGCCCACGTGTTCCATCCCTAGACCCACACACACAAAAAAAGAGAATTAAAAAAAATAGGGCTGGTGGTTTTGCTCAGAAGTAGAATGTCCCTGGGTTCCATCCCCAGTACTGCAAAAATAATAATAATAAATAAATAAAATATAAAATAGGGCTCGGGTATAACTCAGAAGTGGATTGCCTCTGAGTTCAATCCTTAGTACCACACTCAAAACAAAGTATTAACTTGCTTCCTGAAAACTACATCCATCGCACTAGAAAACCCAAACTAGGAACTCAGGGAAGATAACTTCCACTTTGAGTCTCCCTCACACCACATCTGAGACCTCAATCCTCTCTTAGCCCCTCCCCAGAACTCCCATTTCTTTGCCATTCCTCAGCTTCACTCCTGCTGGCTCTGTCCTACCTCAACCTGACAGCTGCAGCAGGAAATTTCAAGAGAGAAGCCAAGAACCCCTTCTGGTTAAGAACCAACCTAGGTGCCATCAAGGGAGTAGATAAACAACAAAATGCCATAAGTAGGATGACCTGGGAAATTCATTTAGCTCTAGATATGAATTAGCTGAGAATGCTGGAGGTGATGATCCTTATAATCTCTTCTTGTAAGATACCTTTGAGAGCGAAAGTTGCCATATGCTAAGAGAATTTGAATAGTAGTAATGTATACTAAAGAGGGGGGAATTGTGAGAATCTAAGTAAGTCTTTTTCTATCAAAGGACTAGCTTAATTTAAGAAACTGCCATTTTGTAACTTTTTTTGTGTGTGTGGTACTGGGGTTGGGACCCAGCCCCATTTTTTTTATTCTTTATTTTGAAACAGGGTCTCACTGAGTTGCAAAGGGGCTTACTAAGTATTAGCTGAGGCTGTCCTCGAACTGCTATCCTCCTGCTCAGCCTCCCAAATACTGGGATTACAAGCCTGCGCCTCCATGCCTGGCTCCATTTTGTAACTTTGTATAAACTCTCATCCTTTTGTAAAGTTAGAATTTCTTTAAAAATTGCAAATGTCAGCCAGGCATGGTGGTGCACAATTGTAATCCCAGTACTTGGGAGGCTGAGACAGGAGGATTACAGATTTGAAGACAGCCTCCACTACTTAGCATGCAAGACTTGGCAACCTAGTGAGACACTGTTTCAAACTAAAAAAAAATAAAATAAAAGAGTTGGGGTGTGGCTCAGAGATAGAACTCCCCTGGGTTCAATCCCTAGTATGCCCACACACACACACACACACACACACACACACACACACACAAAATTACAAATACAAATCGCTCCGGGAGCATTCTGTTCTAGCCAACCGATTTAAGACTGTGAAGCCACGCTCCCACCAACAGGAGTCCACTGCAGAAATTTGAGTTAGAAATACAAAAACTGGGAGGGCTTCTGGTTCATTGTGCTTGCATATCTTGTTTTCCAGGTGGCAACACCCTTTTTGCAAAAAGTAAAATCACTTCCTGGGCCAAAAACAAATAAATAAATAAAAGTACTGAGAAGTAAAAACCAGGGCTGACTTGAATTATTTTATCTTCCTACAGCTGTTCCCTTTCAAATATTTATCCTGGCAAATATCACCACCGTTTTTTACAACTTATTTTAATTGTGCGACTATTAAGCAAATCAAACCGTAAAATTGGCTCTCACTATTGAGATTTATGTGATTCATAGAGTAGAGCTTATTAAAAAATGAAATCCACTGAAAGGAAACTAACCTTATGAGTGTCTGCTCTCCTTAGGAAGGTACGAAACCTTTTCCCTATTCCTGCCTGTGACTTCCAAGCTTCCAGTGAGTGGCATAGAAAATAAACAGAATCTACCAATCTCCCCTCTGTGACTTTTTCTCCCCTTAACAGTCTTGATGACTCTAAGAGCCCTTATCACTGAGCTATATTCCCAACCATTTTGGGGTGTGTGTGTGTGTGTGTGTGTGTGCGTGCGTGTGCATGTGTGTGTGTGTGTGTGTTGCTGGAGATTGAACTAGGGGCATCATATCTCTGAGCTACACCCTCAGCCCCTATTTTATTTTTTATTTGGAAGCAGGATCTCGCTACATTGCTGAGAACCTTGCTAATTTGCTGAGGCTTACTTTGAAACTGTAATCCTCCTTTCTCCACCTTCCAAGTACTGGGAGTAGAGGCATGTGCCACCACATTCAGCCTATCCCCAGCCCATATATATATATATATATATATATATATATATATATATATATATATATGCAGGATATTATTAAATTTTCCAGGTCGGCCTTGAACTTTCAATCCTATATCAGCCTCCTAAATCACTGGGGTTACAGGTATACACCACCAGGCGGGCTCAAGGAGTGGTACTAGTTCTGAGATACTCAAAGGCAAGATCAATTGGGTATGGTGGCAGTCCTTTGTAATCCCAGTACTTAGGAGGCTAGAAAAGAGAATCATGGGCCAGCCTCAGCAATTTGCCCTCAGCAACTTAGTGAGACCTGTTTCAAAATAAAAAATAAAATAGTGCTGGGGGTATCTCAGAGGCAGAATACCCCTGGGTTCTTAATCATAGACTTGATTAGCTAGGAAACAGGCATGGGGTATCTTAATTATTTACCCAAGGTTTTTGCTTTTGTTTATTTGTGGTACAGGAGATAGAACCCAGGGACATTCTACCAAGCTACACCCCCAGCCCAACTTTTTATTCTTTATTTTGAAACAAGGTCTCACTAAGTTCAGAAGGCCTCACTAAGAGGCTGAGCTGTCCGAAAACCCAGATCCTCCAGTCTCAGCCTTCAGAGTACTGAGATTACAAGCATGCCCAGCTAGTCTGTTATTTTTCACTACTCTCACTGTTACCACTGACATTGCTCTCATTTCTCCCTAGGTAATTACAGTAGTCACCTAACTCATCTTCCAATTTCCCTGCAGAGCAGCCAGGGTGATAGTAATCCTGTTAAAACCGAAGTCAGATCATGCCACCTTCCAGGCAATGTAATCCGTTAGCTTCTGATTTCACCTGGAATAAAAGCCATTGCCTTTATAATGGCTTACAAGGCCCTGCAGGATCTGTCTCCCTGCTGACCTCATCTTTTCAACCTTCACGAGAGGCTCTAGTGGCAGGATTTCCTTGCCACTCTCTCAAAGTAACAGGTACATCTCTTTACCTCCAGGTCTCTGATTCTCCTTTTACCTAGGATCTGCATGTGACTCTTTTCTTCTGGTACTGGGGATTAAACCTAGGGGCATTCTACTTCCAAGCTACACCCCTGGTCCTATTTTTATTTTTAATCTGGGTCTTGCTAAATTGCTGAGGGTCTGCTAAATTGCAGAACCTGGCCTTGAAACTGCTACTCTCCGGTCTCAGTCTCCCAAGTACTGAGATAATGCACTACCACGCCCAGTTTATGGCTCTCCCTTTCCTACCTTTTGTGTTTGGGCGGGGTACTGGAGAGCGAACCCAAAAGCCTTCTAGCTCTGAGCTAAACCCCCAGCCCTATTTTATTTTTTTCCTTCGAAACAGGCTCTCACTAAGTTGCTGTAGTTGGCATAGAACCTATGATTCTGCTCTCAGCTTCCCAAGTACTGGGGTTACTGGTCTTCTTTCATTCCTTTAAGTCTTACCTCAGTTGTTGAGTGGTGAGGACCTCCTGATTTCTATTGAAAACTATAGCTCTCCCTGCAATATGCCACACCTCTGATTCTCTTTTTACTTTTTTTTTTTTTTTTTTTTTGCATAGCACTCATCTACATCTTATATCCTATGTATTTTACTTGTTTTTATTTGCTGTATCTTACACCAGCCTGTTAGTTCCATGAGGGCAGGGGTTTTGTTGTATTCTAGGTCTTGGAATATGTCTGATACAAAGTAGGCATTCAAGAAATATTTGAATGATTGACCAATGAAAGAGTGACTAAACTCTGCAGTGGTATCAGCGTACCCAGGATGGGGGAATGGATGGGTGTGGAAGAGAATGTACACTTGCTAAAACACTTTTTTTTTCTTTTTTTGTGTGGTGCTGGAGATGGAACCCAGAGGCTTTCTACCTTGGGCTACACTCCCAGACCTATTTTGTATTTTATTTATTTATTTATTTATTTATTTTTGGTGGTACTGGGGTTCCTGGAAGCCCTTCTACCCCCGGGTTACACTCCCAGACCTATTTTATATTTTTTTATTTGGAAACAGGGTCTCTTAAAACAGAGAGGCTGGCTCCAAACCAGCGCGATCCTCCTGTCTCCGCCTCCCAAGCACAGGGATTACAAGCGTGCGCCACCACGTCCGGCCTATTTTGTATTTTATTTGGAAACAGGGTCTCATTAAGTTGCTGAGAGCCTCACTAAATAGCTGAGGCTGGCTTTGAACCTGCATGATCCTCCTGTCTCAGCCTCCCAAGTACTGGGATTACAAGTGTGCGCCACCAGGCCCGGCTAGCTAAAACACTTTTCTAAGTGCCAGTTTGCAAGTTAGTATTAGTCATATAATTTAATTGAAATATACACTCCAAAAAGGTATTTTTATCCTTATTTCACCACTCCACCTAAAATGAAATATTTAGGTATACATCTAACAAGGTCTATGAGAAAAACTGCAAAACCCTGATAAAAGAAATCAATGAAGAACAAAATAAAAGGAGAGGGATTTCATGTAAAGAAGACAATACTATTAAGATACCCTGTCATGACGGCATAGGCCTTTACTTGGGTGGCTGAGAGAGGATGATTGCAGGTTCAAGGCCAGCCTTAGCAATTTAGCAAAACCCTGTTCCAAAGTAAAAATAAATACATAAATAATTAAAAAGGGCTGGGAGTGTGACTCAAAGGTAGAATGCCTCTGGGTTCAATTCCCAGTACGAATTAAAATATGAAGATGTTAGCCGGGCACGGTGGTGCATGCTTGTAATCTCCTTGCTTGGGAGGTTGAGGCAGGAGGATCGCACAGGTTCGAAGCCAGCCTCAGCTACTTAGTGAGGCTCTCAGCAACTTAGTGAGACCCTGTTTCCAAATAAAAAGTATAAAATAGATCTGGGAGTTTAGCCTGGAGGTAGAAAGATCCTGAATTCCACCGCCAGTACCACAAAAAACAAAAAACCGAAGATGCTATTGTTCTCAACTTGATCTACAGATTCAGTGCAATCCCAATTAAAATTCCAGCCAAGTTATTCTGTGAACATTAGTTTTTGAAAATGATGCTACAAGCTGGGCACGGTGGCGCACACTTGTAATCCCTGCATTTGGGAGGCTGAGACCGGAGGATCAAGGTTCACGGACAGCCTCAGCTACTTAGTGAGGCCCTCCATAACTTAGTGAGACCCTGTTTCAAAATAAAGAATAAAAAGCAGGGCAGGGGGTGTAGCTCAGAGGCCAAATGCCCCTGGGTTCCATCCCCAGACCCGAAAAAAAAAAGAAAAAGAAAATTATGCTACAGTTTATTATTTGTGGGAGAATATATATATATATATATATATATATATATATATACATACATATATATATATATTTGTGTGTGTGTGTGTGTGTGTGTGGTACTGGGAATGAGACCCAGGGGTTTCTACCTCCAGGCTATACTCCCAGACCTATTTTATATTTTTATTTGGAAACAGGGTCTCACTAAGTTGCTGAGAGCCTAAGTAGCTGAGCCTGGCTTTGAACCTGTGCGATCCTCCTGTCTCAGCCTCCCAAGCGGGGATTACAAGTGTGCACCACCACGCCCGGCTATTTGTGGGTTTTTACTTTTCCTTTTTGGTACTGGGGATGGAACCCAGGGACATTCTACCTCTGATCTATACCCTAGCCACTTTTACTTATTTTTTGAAACAGGGTCTTGCTATGTTGGTGAAAGTCTTAGTACTTGCTAAGGCTGTCCTCGAACCTGCAATCCTCTAGTCTGTCTCCCAAGTACTGGGATAACAGCATCCAACACCACAGCCGGCTGATCCTAAAGTTTATATGGAGAAGCAAAAGACCCACAATAAACCAGCCAACAAAATGTTAAAGAAAAAGAACAATGTTGGAGCACTAACACCAGTGATGTCAAGATTTACTGTAAAACTACAGTAATCAAGACAGTGTGGTATTAAAGTACAAATAGGTGGTAGAAAGAACCAGAAACACCGCATAATAGTCAATTTATCTTTGACAAAGGAACAAAATAACGGTGTTGGCCTTGACGGGAGAATCACAGGTTCAAAACCAGCCTCAGCAATATACAGAGGTTCTCAGCAACTTAGTGAGATCCTGTTTCAAAATAAATAATGGGCTGGGGGTGAGCTTGGAGGTAGAATGTTTCTGAATTTAACCCTCAGTATGACAATAAAAATAAAATATGGAGTTATACTCTCCACCATCCTTTTTATTTACCTACCTACTAATGCTTCTTTCCCCTTCCCCCTTTCTTTCTTTGCAGCACTGGGGATTGAACCCAGGGACATTCTACCTCCCTATTTTTTATTTTTATTTTTTTTGTTGTTGTTCTGGAAATGGAACCCAGGACCATTCCACTTCCGAGCTACACCACCAACCCAATTTTTTATTATTTTGAAACAGGGTCTCACTGAGTTGCAAAGGGCCTAAGTAGTTGAGTCTGTCCTTGAACCTCGACCCTCCTGTCTCAGCTTCCCATATGCTGGGATTATATTTTTGAGATACTGGGGATGGGACCAAGGGGCATTCGACCTCCGAGTTCCACCCCCGCCCTATTTTTTATTCTTTTTCTTTTGAAACAAGGTTTTACTGAGTTGCAAAGGGCCTAAATAGCAGAGGCTGTCCTCGAACCGTGATCGTCCAGTCTCAGCCTGCCGAATGCGGCTTTCTAATGCCTCATTTCAATCCAGTAAAAGTCGTGTACACACAGTGCTAGGCTCTGTGCAGGAGAGAATGGAGGAAAAGGCTGAATGACTTGATCTTTGCCTTCCCCGAACCTCATTCCTGTAGTTTCTTACTACTTAATCGAAGCCGGGCGTGGTGGCACACGCTCGTAATCCCAGCATTTCTGAGGCTGAGACAGAAGGATCATGGTTCGCAGACAGGCTCAGCTACTTAGTGAGGCCCTCCGCAGCTCAGTGAGACACTGTTTCAAAATAAAGAACAAAAATTTGGGCAGGGGGCGTAGCTTGGAGGTCGAATGCCTCTGGGTTCCAAACCCAGACCCGCAAAACAAAACAAAACAAACAAAAAAAAACTACATAATCTCTAAGAAAGAAATAAAAAATAACAAAAAACAAGTGGAATCGAAAATCCAGGTACCGGAGCGCCCGGGGAGGCTACGGCCCCCACCCCTCCGCCGTCACCACGCGGACCAAGTGGGCGGAGACGCAGCGCGACGCACGTGGCCGGCGGGGGCGGGGCCGCGTCGCGCAGCCCAAGCCGTGGCCGTTGCGCACGCGCGCTGCCGCCACCTCAAGGACCCGTATTTAAAGAGACAGGCTCTCCAACCGCCGTGGGCTGCCTGCGGCCTGTGGGCTCCTGGTCGGGAGGCCAGTGGTGGGCGCCGGAGCCCGGGAGGCAGGTGAGGGGCGGCGCGGCGGGGCGCGGCGTGGAGGGCGGCGGCCGGGGCCCGGGCCGGGGCCGGAGTGCGGCGCGGCCGGAGCAGCCGCCGGCTCCTCCCCCGCCCGCCTGCAGAGCCTGGGGGCACACCCTCCGTGACGTGGCGGCCCCCCGGGAGCCCACGGGAGGCCCGCGGCGCCCGGGACCCCCGAGGCCGCGGAGGGGGCCGCCCGCGCCCGGCGGGGCCGGAGGCGCGCCCTCGGCCGGCGTGCGCCGCGGCTCGGCCGGGTTACGGGGCAGCCCCGCCGGCCGGGGCCGACCCCCCGGCGCCCCGCAGCCCGCGGGCTCCCGGCCTGAGGCGGCGATGCGGCCCCGGCGACCCTCGCGGAAGTTAGGGACCCCCTCGCCCCCGCGTTGCGTTCTCAGGTGCGCACGGCCTGGGTGCCTTTGCAGGGAGCTCAGAACCCCACCGCCACCACCCCCAACCCGCAGTCATTGTCATTTTCCCAACCGCCCGGGGAGGTAGGTCTTATTTCCCCCGTTTGAAAAACAAACAAAAAAAACACAAAAAAAACCCACAAAAACTTGTAACCCGGCGTGGTGGCGCACGCTTGTAATTCCAGTTCTTGGGAGGCGGAGACAGGAGGATCGCAGGTTCGAGGACAGCCTCGGCAAGTAGTGAGACTCATCTACCCAGTGAGACCCTGTTTCCAAATAAGAAATAATAATTTTTAAAAAATCGGGCTGGGGATGTAGCTCGAAGGTAGAATGTCTCTGAGTTCAATCCCCAGTACTACCGAAATAGGACTGGAGGTGTAGCAAAGAGGTAGAATGGTCCAGGTTCAATCCTCAGCACCGCAAAAATACAGAACAAAAACAAAAACTTGACACTCATAAATTAAATTCTTCCACAGTAGCAGTCCTAAGCTGAATGGCTTTCCCATACCCAGTTCCAAAGTGCACCCCTTTCCTCTGTGCAGTGTTGCACTACAGTCAAGAGACAGCCCGATTCTTTTTTTTTTTTTTTTTTTTTTTTTTGGCGGTATTGTACAACCCAGAGGCATTGTACCTCTGAGCTACACCCCACCCCTATTTTTTTAGTCTTTGTGTATGTGGGGTGGGGGGTACTGGGGATGGAACCTAGGGGCTTTTCTACTTCCGGGTTATACTTCCAGACCTATTTTATTTGGAAACAGAATCTCACTAAGTTGCTGAGAGTCTCATTAAGTAGTTGAGGCTGGCTTCAAACCTGTGTGATCCTCCTGTCTGAGCCTCTCAAGTGCTGGGATTACAAGCGTGTGCCACCATGCCCAGCTAGTCTTTTTATTTTATTATTGTTTATTTATTTTTGCAGTTCTGGGGATGGAACCCAGGGGCATTCGACCTCTGAGCCACATAAACCCCCGCCCTATTTTTATTCTTTATTTTGAAACAGGGTCTCACTAAGTTATGGAGGGTCTCACTAAGTAGCTGAGGCTGTCCAGGAACAGAGATCCTCCTGTCTCAGGCTCTCAAATGCTGGGATTACAAGCCTGTGCCACCATGCCAGGCTTAGTCTTTTTATTTTTGAAACAGGGTTTCACTGAGTTGCAGAGAAGGGCCTTGCTAAGTAGCTGAGGCTGTCCGGGAATGGTGATCCTTCAGTCTCTGCCTCCTGAATACTGGGATTACAAGTGTGTACCACCCTGCTGGGCTCCTAGCCCTATTTTTTATTCTTTATTTTTTGAAACAGAGTCTCACTAAGCAGCCGAGGCTGGCTGTGAAACTCTGATCCTGCTGTCTCAGCTTCCCAGGTACCAGGATTACAAACATGCACCACCACACCCGGCTCCAATTCTTTTGTTATACTACAGTAGTAATTTCACTTCCATAGTGTTTAGGCAGACTGAAAATAATTTCCAGTATAGTTATAATTAGAACAATAAAGATACTGTAAAAATATGAATATAAGTCAGTTTTTGCACTTGGATTGATTTATCAGTTCCTTTGATTTTTGTCTTCTTAGCATTCCCAGATTGAAATGCTGACTTAAACAGGCTAATTACACATAGGGAGCCTTAGCTTTAAAGTTAATATACTCATTGACTATAGCAGGAGCTAATATTTACTGAGCCCTTGCTGTATGCCCAACTCTATTCTATGGGCTGTACTTTTAGAACAAAACCCACTTGTGTTAGGTACTATTATTAGTCTTTTTTTAATCTTTTTTATTTTTGGTGGTACTGGGGTTCCTGGAAACCCTTCTACCTCCGGGCTACACTCCCAGGCCTATTTTGTACTTTTTTATTTGGAGACAAGGTCTTTTAAGCCAGTACGGCTGGCTTCGAAAGAGCGAGATCCTCCTGTCTCCGCCTCCCAAGCGCGGGGATTACAAGCATGCACCACCACACCCGGCATTAGTCATGTTTTACAGAAGAGAAAATAGGAATAGAGAGGTTAAACAATCTACCAAAGCCACACATCTAATAAGTGACTGAGCTAGGATTTGAACTGAGGCAGTCTGGTTCTAGGTTTTGCTTAGTTACCTCTCAAAAGAGAGCTTCTGTTTAAATCACAAATCGATATAGTACCATAATTGTTTTCTGAGGATCAAAACACTCCATGTTAAAATTTCATGAACATAGCCGGCTGTGGTGGTGTGCGCTTGTAATCCCAGCGCTTGGGAGGCTGAGACAGGATTACGCAGGTTCAAAGCCAGCCTCAGCTACTGAGTTGAGGCTCTCAGCAATTTAGTGAGACCCTGTTTCCAAATAAAATATAAAATAGGTCTGGGAGTAGAAAGCCCCTGGCTTCCACCCCCAGTACCACCAAAAAAAAATTTTTTTTTTCATGAACATAATGTAAATTTTTCTTAGTGATTAGAAAGAAACTTCAGGCTTGGCATGGCGGCACACACTTGTAATCCCAGCATTAGGGAGGCTGAGACAGGAGGATTGCGGTTCACGGACTGCCTCAGCTACTTAGGCCCTTTGCAACTCAGACCGTTGCAAAATAAAGAATAAGAAATAGGGCAGGGGGTGTAGCTCAGAAGTAGAATGCCCCTGGGTTCCATTCCCAGTACTGCAAAAAAGAAAAGGAAAGGAAAGAAAGAAAAAGAAAGAAAGAAACTAACTTCAGGATCTTACAGTAAAAGGTCATCATCCATTATGCGTGTCACGCATCGTTGAAGGCCTGGAAAAGCTTTTATGTTACTTGGATTCTCTTCATCGAGTTTACTAGATGTATTTGTGTACATTAAATAATTGAATACCCTTTTGGAAACTGGATTTTCCTGTATTGGAACTCTTCATCCTGTGCAATGAATCTTTAATGCTTTGAGAAGTGTTTGATTAGTCAGCATGGGCTATAAGAGAGTCTGGCCTTTGAGAAATTGAAAGCCTGGCTTCTTATTCATGTCTCACATTTTTTGTTTCCTGTCCTTTCATGCAGCTATATGACTTTGACTTTCAAGATCTTCTTTCCGCAAAACTTCCGTGCGCTTGGACGAAAAGAACTGAACCTATTCTCAAAACAGTATCATTGGCCTAATGTAAGGCAGTTCAGCCGGTGGTCAGAATCAGATCCGCTTCATGGACGCTACCTCCTCCAGAGAAAAAAGCCTGTTCTGTCAGTCCAGGGAGGCCATCTAAGACCACCTGCCACCTGCCTTGTTTTCTTGTCAGGATCGCATGTGGGATTCTGCAGTGGCCCCTTTGAGATGGCTGAGCAACGGTTCTGTGTGGACTATGCCAAGCGTGGAACAGCTGGCTGCAAAAAATGCAAGGAAAAGATTGTGAAGGGTGTCTGCCGAATTGGCAAAGTGGTGCCCAATCCCTTCTCAGAGTCCGGTGGCGATATGAAAGAGTGGTACCATATTAAGTGTATGTTTGAAAAATTAGAGCGAGCTCGGGCCACCACAAAGAAAATAGAAGACCTCACAGAGCTGGAAGGCTGGGAAGACCTTGAAGATAATGAAAAAGAACAGATAACCCAACACATTGCAGGTGGGGTGGAAAACAGGCTTTCTTATCTTACTGGTGTTCATGGAAAAGGGGATAGGGATGCCAGGTGTGGTGGCACAGGCTTGTAATCCCAGTACTTGGGAGGCTGAGATAGGAGGATCGTGGTTTGCAGCCTCAGCTACTTAGTGAGGCCCTCTGCAATTTATTGAGACCCTGTTTCAAAATAAAGAATAAAAAAATAAAAATAGGGCTGGGAGTGTGTCTCAGAGGTGAATGCCCCCTGGGTTCTGGGTTCAATCCCCAGCACTACCAAAAAAAAAAAAAACGGCTGAAAGTGTAGCTTGGAGTTAGAATGCCTCTGGGTTTCATCTCCAGAACCGCAAAACAAAGGGGGTGAATAACGAGAATAGAGTCCTGGTTTTTTTTCTTTTTTCTTTTATTTAGAAATAATTTCAAAGTCAAGATTTACAAGAATAAAAATAGCACAAAGAGCATGTTCTTTTTAACAGATTTACCTATTGTTAAGTTTTTTTTTAATCATTTGTGTTTGTTCATTTGCTCTTTCTGCATATCATGGCTCTTTACTGAGTGTGTGTGGGTGTGGGTGTGTGTGTGGTGTGCTGGGGGGATTGAACCCAGGGGCATTCTACCTCCAAGCTACACCCCCAGCCCTATTTTATTCGTTAGTTAGTTAATTTATTTATTTATTTATTTATTGGTAGTACTGGGGTTCCCGGAAACCCTTCTACCTCCGGGCTACACTCCCAGACCTATTTTTATGTTTTTATTTGGAAACAGGGTCTCTTAAGCCAGGGAGGCTGACTTTAAACCTGTGCGATCCTCCTGTCTCCACCTCCCAAGCGCAGGTATTACAAGCGTGTGCCACCATGCCCGGTTTATTCTTTATTTTAAAACAGAGGCTCACGAATTGCTAGCCATAAACCTGCAATCCTCTGTCTCAGCCTTCCAAGTACTGGGATTAGAAGCATGGGTCACTGTACCTAGTTTTTTTTTTTTTTTTTTTTAATAGTCTAAGTTGCTGAGAGTTTCACCAAATTGCTGTGCTGAGGCTGGCTTCAAACGTATGATTCCTGTCTCAGCCTCCCAAGTACTGGGATTACAAGCATTTGCCCCCACTCCTAGCTTTTTTTGTTTTTTTTTTTTTCCTCTAGTACTGGGGATTGAACCCCAGGAGTGCTCTACCATTGAACTATACCCCCAAACATTTTTTTTTAATTATTTATTTTCTGGTACTGAAGAGTGAACTCAGGGAGGCTCTACAACTCTGAGCTACAGCACCAGCCCTATTTTTTTTTTTTTTGAAACATGGTCTTGCTGAGGTCACCTGCAATCCTCTTGTCTCAGTCTCCCAAGTGCAGAGATTACAGGCTTGTGCCACCATAGTAGACTATTAGTATCCCTTTAAGCTGATTTATCTTCCTTCAGAAGTTGTTTTAAGTACTGTACTAACCCTAATAAGATGCTCTTAGTCTTACCTTGTATGTGTTCTACCTCAGCCTTGGAATTAGTCACTTCTCTGAAGAGTCCAAGTTTCTGTTAGTGGAGAATTGTATTAGCAACCCAAATCTGAATACTACATGTCTTCATTGTCATGGGATGTCATTGCTTCTGAGCACTGAACAG
Organism: Muscardinus avellanarius; assembly: GCF_963383645.1. Lineage (NCBI taxonomy): Eukaryota > Metazoa > Chordata > Mammalia > Rodentia > Gliridae > Muscardinus > Muscardinus avellanarius. Next base: position 31,247,556 of record NC_137802.1, read on the forward strand.
AACTAGAAAATTTATACATATTTATATTTACAGATATATATGCACTTTCACATGTCTGTGCAGTCATTTACATATGCATATTAGCCGGGCATGGTAACACACTTGTAATTCCAGTACTTGGAAGATAGGATCACATGTTCACAGCCAGCCTCAAGCTACTTAGTGAGGCTCTCTACAACTTAGTGAGACCCTGTTTCAAAATAAAGAATAAATAGGGGTAGTGGTATTAGCTTGGAGGTAGAATGCCCTTGGGTTCAATCCCCAGTGCCACCAAAAAAAAAACAACAAAATACCACATGCATATTTTAGAGACCTTACACCCCTACTTTTAAGTTTAATTAGTCCTCTTTGACCTTAAGTGCCTGTAAAGTATATTAAGTATAGTTCTGGTCACTGTAGGAAGACTTGTTTTTAAATCAGTAGCTCTAAAAATGGGCATTTATTCTTATTCTTCAAAAGAAAGACTTCAGGAGAGAAAACTCTATTCCCAGATGCTTCATTCTCAAGCCTCATCCACCCTGCACTGTTTGTAATTGGCCTTAACCTTTGTTAGTTTCTGACCCATCTCATTTAGAGGAAGAGAAATACTGGTATACCATGTCCACATGATCTCAGATAAATTGACAGCTGGACATTTTCCTACCTTTGCCAAACCAATGTGAAGTGTGAGCTATCTGCATTTTATTTATTTTATTGGCTATAAATTGGGGATATTCTATGACCCCAAGTTTTGCCTTATCAAAATGTGACTGCTGCCAGGCATGGTGGTGCCCACTTGTAATCCCAGTATTTGGAAGACTGAGACAGGAGGATCATAGGTTCAAGGTGAGCCTTTGCTACTTAGTGAGGCTCTGTTTCAAAATAAAGAATAAAAAAATAGGGCTGGAGGTGTAGCTCGGAGGTAGAATGCCCCTAGGTTCAATCCCCAGTACAGTCCCAGATAAAATACTGATTGCCCCCAAATCTTGTCACTTCTGGATATCATTATAAATGGATTAAGAGGTGAAGAATGATGATAAATTTTTAAGTACTGATAGAGGAAAATGATAACTGGACCTTTGTTCCCAGAATCATCTGCCTTTCCTTCCACCCAATACCCTATTGCATCCTACTGAAACAGACTCCACCTAAAATTGACAGACTCCCTCTTAAAACAGACAACTACCTGTTAACTTGTTTTGCTACATCCTGTATTTATTTTTTCATGTTGAGCATAAAGTCTGAAGGGTGGCCCCTCCCTCTAATAGGTGCTAAAGAAGCTAAGGCCTGGCTGAGATTGACAGCTTCTCTGGCTACCTAAATCTGCATATGTCAATTTCTTTTATTCATTTACCACCTCTTAAAATCTCTTGCCCTTGAGTTCTCAGAATATGAGATTTGAAAGAAAGTTGCTTCTATCTTCCTTAAAAGCTGAGTTTGAATAAACCCATTTTCTTGCCAAATATACTCTGAGCTTTTGTGGAGTAGACCCCTGGTAGAGCCCCGCCTCTTGTACCACCTCTCTAACCCCAACACTACCTTCACTCAAAAAGACTAGCCTACCACCAGCCAGGCTTGAGGCAGTGTGGTAGTGACTTACCAGGTAAGGCTCAAAAGCAATTGGTAGGAGTTTTAGAAGTTTCCCTAGAGATATTTTACTTTGCCTTCTTTTGGGGTCCTATAGATTTGTCTTCTAAGGCAGCAAGCACACCAAAGAAGAAAGCTGTTGTCCAGGCTAAGTTGACAACTACTGGCCAGGTGACATCCCCAGTGAAAGGAGCTTCATCTGTCACCAGTACCAATCCCCGGAAATTTTCTGGCTTTTCAGGTAAGACTGGTTGGGGCTACTTTAGCTATTATCCTTTTTTTTTTTTTTTTTTTTTTAATTTATTTTCCTCTGTATGGGGGATGGAACCCAGGAGCATTGTACCTCTGAGCTACACATCGGTCCTATTTTTTTTTTTTTTTTTTTTTTTTTTTTTTGCGGGTCTGGGGATGGAACCCTGGGGCATTTGACCTCCGAGCTACACCCCCTGCCCTATTTTTTATTCTTTATTTTGAAACCGGGTCTCACTGAGTTGCAGAGGGCCTCACTAAGTAGCTGAGGCTGTCTGTGAACCGCGATCCTCCAGGTCTCAGCCTCCTGAATGCTGGGATTACAAGCGTGTACCACCATGCCCAGCACAGCTGTTGTCCTCTTGTTTGGTATCTTTTTCAGGACTTTGACTAAGTGAAAAGTTTCTGCTATAATCTCAACAATTTGCATCTGTCTGGGAAAACAATGAATGGCCGATCCTCAGTGCTCCACTGATATAGCATTTCTTCATATTTTAGTACTGGGGATTGAACACATGGATATTCTATAACTGAAATACACCTCGAGTCTTATTTTTGTGTATGTGGTACTGGGGATGGAACCCAGGGGCTTTCTACCTCCGGGATATACTCCCAAACCCATTTTATATTTCATTTGGAAACAGGGTCTCATTGAGTTGGCGAGAGCCTCACCAAATAGCTGAGGCTGGCTTCGAACCTGCATGATCCTCCTGTATTGGCCTCCTAAATACTGGGATTACAAGCATGCGTTACCATGCCTGGCTCATTTATTTTTATTTTGAAACAGGGTCTTGCTAAGTTGCTGAGTGTTTTGCTAAATTGCATTGGCTGGTCTTGAGCCTGCAGTCCTTGTCTTGGCTTCCCAAGTCCTGGGATTACAGGTGTGCACTACCATGTCCAGTTTATAGCATTATTTTGTATACTTTAATCTCTGGTGTGTCAGGAAAAGGTTTTATCAAGACTTTTCATTACTGGGGGAGTTAACTTTAATAACTTGTCCTTTATCTTATGTTTTGTAATGAAAGAACTTTGGGAAATTGTCTCCCTAAATTTGGCTGACCTGGAGATGAACGTATAGAAGAAGAAGGGAGGTGTTGCTGGGCATGGTGGCACAGGCTTGTAATCCCAGTGCTTGGAAGGCCAGCCTCAACTACTTAGTAAGGCACTCCACAACTAAGTGAGACCCTGTTTCAAACTAAAGAATAAAAAAATCAGGCTGGGGGGGTAGCATGGAGGTAGAATGCCCCTGCTTTCAATCCCTAGCACCACAAAAACAAAAAAAGAAGGGAGATGTCGTGCATAGACCATATCACTTGATTTCTCTTATTACAACTATTCGTTCAAAGAGTTGGTATGTTTGTTGATTGAAAAGAAAAGGGGTCTGAAGAGCATTGGTCTTTGTCAGAAGGCAATAATGAGGACTTTGGGATCAATGTGCTCTAGGTTCAAATCCTACTTCCTGAAGGGTTGCATTATGGTTGTTATTGGTATCTTCTTGGCAGGATAGATAAACAATGAAGTGTTGTCTGTCTTTCTCTTTACTGTGTATATACTCACATTTATAATTATATGGTTTCCAGGCATGGTGGTGCACACCCTTAAGACCTGTACTTGGGAGGCTTAGACTGGGGGATCTCAGGTTCAAGGATAGCCTGAACAAGTAATGAAACTCAGCAATTTAGCAAGATCTTGTTTCAAAACAAAAAATAAAATTGGGCTGGGGGAGTGTAGCTTGGAGGTAGAATGCCTCTGGGTTCAATCACTCACAGAGACACATGGAAAAAAATAATAATGTAGAGTTACTGATTCACAGACATATTCAGGAAAGTTTTGCTAGACTGTGGGCTGTCTTTGAAGGTTTAGATGAATGGGATTATTTGTTGGCCTTGGGTAATTTAGGTAACCAACATTGGCTTAGGGACTTGTTCTTTTTGTTGTTGTGGTGGTGGTGGTGGTGCTGGGGGTGGGACCCAGAGGCATTCTACCTCCAAGCTATACCCCCAACCCTAATTTTTACTCTTTATTTTGAAACAGGGTCTCACTGAGTTGCAAAGGGTCTCACTAAGTAGCTGAGGCTGTCTATGATCCCGATCCTCCTGTCTCAGGACTTTGACCGTAGGACGTACTTTTATTAAGCCCATTGAATGAGAAAACTGAAATTCAATTTGGTGCATGCCTTTGATTCCAGTACTTGGGAGACTGATATGGGAGGAATGTAGGTTTAAGACCAGCCTCAGCAATTGAGCAAGACTTGAATCAACCTAGCAAGACCCTGTTTCAAAACAAAAGGGGTTAGGGGTGTGATTTGGAGAAAGGACACCTCTGGGTTCAATTCCCGCTACCACCCCTTCTCAAAAAGGCTGCAGTTCCAATTCAGATTTATAAAGAAATTTGTATTTGTATTGAAGCCTGTTTGACTCCTCACTGTGTTCTTTTGCCTTACACCCTGTTGGCTCTTTTAATGTTATAAGATATTCTTATGATTGCCTCATTTAAAGAAATAATAAAGCTAAACTCCTAAGCTGTTTGAGGATGGAAAGAAGCTTCATGTGATGGAAATAAGCCTAGAGCTGAATCAGAAGACTTGGAGTCTGGTCCCAGCACTGTTGCTTGATAGCTTGGAGCCCTGAGCATGTCTTTACATGCCTGCACCTCTGTGGCTTTAATCTGTGAGTCGACAGTGGTATGATCTACCTCCTCTAACCCAGTGTTCTCATGAGGACTTTAGGAGATAACATTGCAAAAACAATGCCTAACTGTAGAATTTGTTGTGTGATATCCAAAGACAGAAATATAGAGGAGTCCAGATGACAGTAAGGATCACAGCACTAAGGACTCTGGAAGGGCCCTGATCTTGGGGATGGAGTTTGGGAGGAGTTGAGAGGAACAGTATTCCCATGCTGGCAACCTTGCTGAACACCGACCTTTGGAGCTTTTGTCTCCTAAGATCGTATTTAGATTTCAGGTCAGAGATGATGACACATTTATAATTTACAGAGCCAAGAGAAGAAGCTTTTATCCTCAGCCAGCTTGCCATAGCCTTGCTTTTGCTTTGTAAGTGGCCACCAGGAGGTGAGAGGGAATGTCTAAAAGAGTTTTATGTAATTACTTTCAGGTATCTGAAGGAAAGCCCTGCTTGTTGACTATGTTTTCTTTTGACAATAAGAAAAGGTTTGAGTACTGAGGGGAGCGATTGTTGGGAGTGTGTCAGTGGGACCCAGCTTTCTTGGTGGTATCCTTGACCTGGTTCTGCTGCCAAAGAGGTGGGTGATCCTGAAAGTCATCTGCTGTTCTTGATCATGGGTCTCCTCATCAGTAAGAGACCAGGAACTAAGTGGATGTGGTGGCACACACCTGTAAACCCAGTACTTGAGAGGCTGAGACAGGAGGATCACAGGTTTGAGGATAGCCTCAGCTAGTAGTGAGTGAAATAAATTCTCATTAACCTAGTGAGATCCTGTTTCAAAATAAAAAATTAAAAAATAGGGGCTGCGGTGTCACTTTGAGGTAGAATGCCCCTGGGTTTTATCCTCAGAACCACACACACAAAAAAGGGGAACACTGAATTAAATAATCTTTGAGGCTCCTTCTAGCTCTGAAAATCTGTGATAGCAATCATTTCACATTGACTAACATGTCCTTTGATTTCTTACCTTTTCTCATCCCTGCTCTTTTGGGGGTTGGCTGTACAAGATTACTGAAATCTTTCTGATCACTCTTGGTACAGAGGTCTCATTCTTTTATGAAGTATTCACATAAACAGATGCATATCAGTCTGATCTTCAGCTTGGGTGTAAAGAGATCATTGTTACTTTACCATTAATAGCTAAGAGATTTGGAGAAATTACTTGGCCTCCATTTCTTTACTTGTGGCATGGATACAAGGATACAAGCCCCTCAAGGGGCTCTTGAGGAGGATTAAGTAAAACTACAAATAAAACAGTAGAATGCCTTTCTTCCCAGGAAGACAGAATGAATCCTCTTTGTTGTTTCTTCAACAGCCAAGCCCAATAACTCTGAACAAGCCCCCTCAAGCCCTACCCTGAAGACAAGTCTGTCCGCAAGCAAGTGTGACCCTAAGCACAAGGATTGTCTGCTACGGGAGTTTCGAAAGTTGTGTGCCATGGTGGCTGATCATCCTAGCTACAACACAAAGACGCAGATCATCCAGGACTTCTTGCAGAAAGGCTCAGCAGGAGGTAGGGCGTGAATATCCTGAATGAGCTTTTGCTCTAAATAGCTCAGAGCTGTGTTGTTTCATGGGCATATGAGCTGTATGGTTGCAAAGGGTCCCTTGTTTGTTTGTTTGTTTGTTTGTTTGTTTGTTTGTTTGTTTGTTGTTTTTGTGGTACTGGAGATTGAACCCAGAGGCATTCTACCTCCAAGTTATGCAGTTATCCTCTAGCCCAATTTTATTTCTTATTTGGAAATAGTTTCTCACTAAGTTACAGAGGGCCTCACTAAGTTGTTGAGGCTGGCTTCAAATCTGCAGTCCTCCTGTCTCAGCCTCCCAAGTACTCGGATTACAAGCATGCGCCAACATGCCTGGCCTAATTTTTTAGTTACTAATTTTGAACTAGGAACCTTACATTTTGCATGTCATCAGACCCTGCGAATTGTATAGCCAGTTCTCCTCAGTGCACATCAGCATCTTTTTGCCTCTAGTAGGCCAGAAGAACCCACCTCATTTGACCAGTAGAAAAATTCATTGCCCTGCATATTTAATTAAGGCTTTTTGGATCACATGCACAGCTGGAATAGAATCTTCCAACTGTTTCTTTGATTTGTCATTGAATATTTGTAAGGTGCTTGTCACGGGGGACATAAAGTGAAAGTCATGGCTCTGCCCAGTGGAAGTTCACCCTGGGGCCACAAACGCTGGCCTCTGCACTGTGGTGATGTACACTGTGGGAGCAGGGGCGCTGATACACAGTTCTGTGGTCTCTGAGTTCATGTGTTTATTTGTGTAAGCTTCATTTCTCAAGAAGGGCTCCTTTCTCTGTCTCCAGATGGCTTCCGAGGTGATGTGTACCTAACAGTGAAGCTGTTGCTGCCAGGTGTCATTAAGAGTGTTTACAACCTGAACGATAAGCAGATTGTGAAGCTTTTCAGCCGCATTTTTAACTGCAACCCAGATGAGATGGCACGGGACCTAGAACAGGTCAGAGGGAGGGCTGGGGAGGTGGCATTCCAGGTGGGGTTCTGCCAAGCCAGGCACCTGTAGCCACATCTTTAATGGTTGGGAACATACTGTTTTAGGAAACTGAAATCTAATTGAGCAAGTTTCCAGGGGGCGGGGGGCTGAATGTGAGGCCGTAGCTGATAATTTCACAAGTTTCTAAGGACTAAAACCATACCACTGATGAACAACAAAGGCCTTATTTCAAAAGGATTTGAAACTTCTCTGTCTGTACTGTGTCTCTTGTTCCAGAATCTTCTTTCCTTCCCCCCTCCCCCCACCCCCCCATCCTGCTCCATACTTGGGATTACCATTCAGCTTTGGTTTGTTCGTGACTCTATCCATGGCACTGCCATCCAAGCATACTCACTACCTGATGAGTGCATTTATCTCGTAGTTCATATTTGTAAGCAAGAATCAAATTGGCTCAGCCCTGGGTTAGTGCCTGTGTGTCTTCTCAGCTGAGGCAGGTGGGCAGATCCTATGTGGATAGATGGACCCCTTCGAGGAATGGTGGCTGGGATAGATCTCTAAGAAGTGAGTTGAGGATGGGAACTTTGACTAAATCTCTTGATCATCTTTAGTCCTGAGGTCTTAAGGGATACACCTGACACCCTGGGGTTGCAGCAGTGGCATTTTGGTTTTTGGAGACAGGGTGACGTGTCAGAGACGATCAGAGTCTTCTTTGAGCAGAGCAAGTCTTTCCCTCCAGCTGCCAAGAGCCTCCTCACCATCCAGGAAGTGGACGGATTCCTCCTGCGGCTTTCTAAGCTCACCAAGGAGGATGAGCAGCAGCAGGCACTACAGGACATCGCCTCCAGGTGGGGGAGCTGCCCCAACCAAGCCAAGCCTAACGGGGATGGGCTTGGGGAGACAGAACACTTGGGAAGCAAGGTTCAGGGTGTGGAGCTCTTCAGAGATGAAGTTGCATATGCCTCATCCCTTAGGTGTACAGCCAATGACCTTAAGTGCATCATCAGGTTGATCAAACATGATCTGAAGATGAACTCGGGTGCAAAACATGTGTAAGTACCGGCTCCTCTGACAGCCTACACTGCCAGCTAATTTTGTTTCCTATCCCTGTTTCCACCTCCATTATTTATGTAAAGTAGAGGTAACAATACCTTCCTCACAGAGTTGTTAATTCTAACAAAGCATGGAATATGTTCAGTAAGTAGTACAATATAAGTCTCTTGCCCATTCCAGTTCCTTCCTATGGTAAAACTGCAAGCAGATAGAGACAGGATCTCAAAAGATTGAATTTTGAGCTGGGCGTGGTATCCGCAAGTTTATAATCCCAGCGCTTGGAAGGCTGAAACAGGAGGATCGCATAGGTTCAAAGCCAGCCTCAGCTACTTAGTGAGGCTCTCAGCAACTTAGTGAGACCCTATTTCCAAAAAAAGTATAAAATAGGTCTGAGAGTATAGTCTGGAGGTAGAAAGCCCCTGGGTTCCACCCTCAGTACCACAAAATAAAATTTTAAAAAAGACTGACTATTCAGTTTTCTCTTCTGTATATATTTTTGGACAATAGAACACACCCTCATCCCTTCAGATGAGGAGCTCTCCTGCCTGTGAGCACAGACTGCTATCCATCACTATAGTGTCAAATGCAGAGGTTTTGTTTCCTTGCTCCTATCTGCCTTGACAGGTTAGATGCCCTAGATCCCAATGCCTATGAAGCCTTTAAAGCCTCGCGCAACCTGCAGGACGTGGTGGAGCGAGTTCTTCGCAATGAGCAGGAGCTTGAGAAGGAACCAGGCCGGAGACGGGCGCTGAGTGTCCAGGCCTCACTGATGACACCTGTGCAGCCCATGCTGGTGAGAAGCACCATCCTCTCTCCTACTGTCCACACCTCAACACTTGCTCATCCCTTGGGGGTGAGATTTGATAGGGTATGAGTGCCAGTACTCTTGCAGCTTGACTGGAGGAGTTTGGTAAGAATGGAGGGACGGCAATAATCAGGACCTCATTCCCAGCTCTGTCACCAACAAGCTGTAGAGTCTTAGATGAGTTACTTAGCCTCTTCTGGTCTTTAGTTTCCTTGTGGGAATAATCTGTGAAACTCTCAGAAGCACCTACCCAAAATGGCTTATCTATCATCTTATCCAAAGACAGGGTGGTACATTCTATAACCTGCTGTAGGCTAGCTCAGAGTTGGTGGCAGAGCCAGGCTTTTTAAGACAGCGTGATTTGGGAAGGGCGTGGAAGCTTAAGGGGGAAAGACCAATTCCAAGGAGATCAATTTGGGCCTCTGCTTACATCATGGGAAAGGGAATTTCCTTTATGGCATTGGTTTTCCTGAGCAGTAGGACCCCCTGCAGATGCCCCCTTGACTACTGTGAGACCCTTTGGTTTTTTCCAGTGTACAATGCTTTTTGGAAATTTGTCTTACCTGGTTAACCTAAAGTCTTGAGTTTCTTTGTTTGGAATAGGGAAGTATTATGTCCCTGTTAGGAATGTGGATCAGCTACTACCCAAACAGTGATGTCTCTGTCCCAGGGACAGTACCCCCAGTCACCTAAAGTACTGGCTTAACTTGTAAGAATTCTGTTTTACAAATTCATTTGATGAATGGCATGGGTTATACAGCTTAGTGGGTAATTTAAACACAGGCTTTTGGCGTTAGGCCTAGATTCAAATTTTATTTCTGCTTTTCACTAGTTGTGGAACCTTAAGTATTTAACCTCTCTGGCTTAATATTTGTCACATAAAATGTCACATCAAAGATGAAATGAGATTGTCACCGGACAAGAACCCCCAAAATGGTAACTATTGTCTGAGTCAGACTGGCTCAGGTATATAAATAAGCACTCCTGTGTCTGGATGTCCTGTCCTGGGGATCCATGATCACTCTCACATAAACTTTTTTTTTTTTTTTTTTTTTTTGGTATTGGAGATTGAACTCAGGGGCAAATTTCAAGCCAAACACCATCCCTTTTTTATGTATGTATGTATGTATGTATGTATGTATGTATGTATGTATGTATTATTGTGGCACTAGGGATTGAATCCAGGGGCATTCTACATCTGAGCAACACATCCAGCCCTATTTTTTTATTCCTTTTTTGAAACAGGTCTCACTGAGTTGCAGAGGACCTCACTAAGTAGCCTTGAACCTACAATCCTCCCATCTCGGCCTACCAACTACTGGGATTACAAACATGCATCACTAGACCTGGCTTATTTTGTTTTGTTTTGTTTTGCTTTGAAACATGGTCTCTCTAGGTTGCTGAAAGGCTCACTAAATTGCTGAGACTGGTCTTGTACCTGCGATCCTTCTGTCTCAGCCTCCCAAGTACTGGGATCACAGGCATGGGTCACTGTGCCTGGCTCACCTACAGGCTTCACTCTTGACCTTTACACACTTCTAGTCTATTTAATAACAAGCCAGAGGACCTGAAAGAGCTTAAATTACTGAGAAAAATTTAAATACAATTTCAGTGGAATTTTATTTGTTCTACAATGAAAAACATCTTCTTCAAACTGCAAGCCCCTGTGTTAATCCTGGAGATGCTTTTCTAGTCAGAATATACTATTTGCTCAGCCCTTTTCATGCTCAACTTTGCTTCAACAGCCTGCCCAGAGCATACACTAAGGGAATTCAGTGCCAGGACCCAGGTCCTATACTGACAAACCTAAACAGGTTTAGGCTCTTTTGCTGTCTCTGCTAAGCAGCTCCTCATTGAAAAGTCTCCAGGCTTTGTTTTTCTCGACCCAAGGCCGAGGCCTGCAAGTCCATCGAATATGCGATGAAGAAGTGTCCCAACGGCATGTTCTCTGAGATCAAGTACGATGGTGAGCGAGTCCAGGTACATAAGAATGGCGACCACTTCAGCTACTTCAGCCGCAGTCTCAAGCCCGTCCTGCCTCACAAGGTATTAGGCCCTTTCTGCCAGGACTGTTTTCTCCCTTCCTGCCTCTAAGTCTTAGAGTTCCATAGCTGGTTCATCAAAGGGAATTTGTTTTTATTTGGTAAACAAATGGATGAGTTTATTTTGGAGTCTTCCAGTGATGAAGGCTGCTCAGCAGGGCCAGAGTCCAGACCTGGCTTAGTTAGGGCAGCTCCAGGACAGTGATTATCTCCCAGTGCTATTGGAAGGGTGAGCTCATTTGTTAAGTTGCTGTGCAAGTCTTTCTAGGTCCTGTATGCCGTAAGCTGGATTAAGGTTCATGTGTAAGGGACTGTGGGGCTGCCATTCATTGCTCTATAATCTTTTTTTTTTTTTTTTTTGGTGGTACTAGGGATGGAGCCCAGGGGCATTCTACCTCCAAGCTACACCTCCAGCCCTATTTTTTATTCTTTACTCTGAAACAGGGTCTCACTGAGTTGCAAAGGGCCTCACTAAGTAGCTGAGGCTGTCCGTGAACCGCAGTCCTCCTGTCTCAGCCTCCCAAATGCTGGGCACCACCACGCCCAGTTTGCTCAACAAATATTTATCAAATGCTTATATACTGTAGCTAGTGGGCAATTCTGGCCCTCAAGAAGCTTACATTCTGATATATAAACATCACACCAGGGATATAGTGAGGAGTCCGACTACTGTCCTAATTGAAGGCTTGCAGGGAATCTCATTCCTTAGTCGTTCTGAGCTCCCAGGGCCAAATCTTTGAGGGTGTCTTGAGGGAATAGCAGGTGGAACGTCTCGCTCCTATAGCTTGTGAGTAGATGGAATTCCTGACCTTGCCCATCCCCTTCTTTCCTATCTCTGACTCAGTTTTTGTTGTTGTTTTGGTGGTGCTGGAGATTGAACCCAGGGCCTATGCATGCTAGGCAAGGGTTTTATTACTGAGCTACACCTCTAGTCCTTCTGAGTTTTTTAGAGCCCCATGGAAAAGACACATTGTATGGTCACTTCACTCACTTCAGCCTTGCCTTCTTACTGGAGCTGGGGACAGAGTAGTCAGTTAACTTGTATCAGGTGTTTACCAGAACAAGAATGGAGCAGTGGCCTGGTGTGGCATGCTTTGGTGCAGGTTCAGCTGTTCTGTGGGCCACTGTGCAGTTAACTCAAACTCTTTTGGTGAGGCTGGTGTCAGATGGGCGCCTCTTGTGACCGAAGCTCAGCTTTCCAGAAGCTTTTCAGCCCTTTCTTTGCTTTCCATGCCAAGGGCTTACTCACCCATTGCTTTTTCTCTCTTGGTTCCTAAAGGGCTGGGTTGGGGACTGAAGGGGAGGCGTTTCTGACCCTGCTCCAAGCAAGCATTTCCAGGTAGCAATAGCCATGTGCCCTGCCCAGATGGGAAACTGGGCCACAGTTGTTCTTTCTGATTACAGTGGGACCTCTCCTTGTCTGGAACTGTCAAAGATTAGGGTTCTGCCAATTCCAAGCTTCCTATCTTATTCTGAACATGGCTATGGGTTCAGAGCTCCCTCTTAGAAAAGACCCTGCTCACATTTTTCTTGCTGCTCCTGAGGGGGTCTTACTCTTTTCTGTCTCTTCAGTCTATTCTCCCCCATCTCAATCCTCAGCCTAGTAACCACCTATCTTGTGAAGTAGGCATTAATCTGCCCACCTGCCTTTACTCTTTCCTTCTCTCCCTTTACCTCTACCTCTTCCTCCACATGCTCACTGTTTCTTCCTTTTTCTCCCCACGCTGTACCTTCTCTACAGCCCATAGACAGTGACTCACCATGGCTGACCTCTTCTTGGCTCTGGCCAGAGGCACTAAAGCAGATAACTTATCCCTGTTGTCCAGGTGGTTGACAAGGCCCAGCTGTAGGTTTTGCAGTCACTGGGCTTCCATGTGTTGCTCTGAATTTCTTCTGGGGCCTGGTCTTTGATCTCCATGGCTTGGTTTTGGGTTTTTGCTGCCTCATCTGAGGTACTTTTCTACTTACAGGTGGCCCACTTTAAGGACTTCATCCCCCGGGCTTTTCCTGGGGGTCACAGTATGATCTTGGACTCTGAGGTGCTCCTGATTGACAACAAAACAGGCAAACCACTTCCCTTTGGGACTCTGGGAGTGCACAAGGTACTGGCTCACACCATATATACAAAGATGCATACACTGTCAGTCTGGAAGCGGAGTACATCTGAATTATTTCTCAACCAAGCCTTGGGTTTAAGTATGTCTTTCCCCACCCCCATTTGTTCTTCCATAAAAAGGAGTTGCTATTAGGAACCAACTTATAATTGAATTGTCTCCATTCAGCACTGTGTTAGTCAGCTTTCCATTACTATGAAATACCTGAGACAATTAAAAGAGGTTTTTTTTTTGGGGGGGGGTTGTATTTTTGGGGGTTTTTTGTGTGTGTGTGGTACAGGGGTGGAACCCAGGGACTCTTCTACTTCTGGGTTATACTCCCAGACCATTTTTTTTTTTTTTTTTTAATTTGGAAACAGGGTCTTACTAAGTTGCTTACTAGGAGCCTCACTAAGTAACTGAGGCTGGCTTCAAACCTGTGTGAACCTACTGACTCAGCCTCCCAAGTGCAAAAAATTTCATTTTGATTCACAATTATAGAAATTCCAGTCCAAGATCAGAAGGACCCATTGCTTTGGACCTCTAACAAAGCACATATCATGGCAGGAGTGCACGGCAGGGCAAAGCCACGTACTGGCCACAGAGTAGCAACAGAAGATGGAGCGTGAATCCCACAGTCCCCTTTGGGGCAACCAGAGTGACCTGAAGACACCCCCCCCCCCCTAGAAACCAGTCCTTTTAACACACAGGCCTTTGGGGAACAGTCAAGATCCAAGCTATAGTAAGCACCATCTGCAAGTACTCTTAGGCCTCGGGTGCTTCCCATCACAGACAGGGCTCTTTCTTATTTTTTTTATTTTTTTGGTGGCACTGGGGTTCCTGGAAGCCCTTCTACCTCCAGGCTACATTCCCAGACCTATTTTATACTTTATTTTTGGAAACAGGGTCTCTTAAGCCAGCACTCCTGGCTTTGAACCTGCGTGATCCTCCTGTCCCCAACCTCCCAAGCATGTGCCACCACACCCAGCTCAGATAGGGCTTTTCTACCAGGTGCTTCAGAGGGCTTTCAGAAGTGAATGGTACTCCCTATTTTTTGTGTCCTCTGATGTTTGTGCCTCATGTTACTACCTCATTTTTCCTTGCAGAAAGCTGCTTTTCAAGATGCTAATGTCTGCCTGTTTGTTTTTGATTGTATCTACTTCAATGATGTCAGTTTGATGGACAGGTGAGTTGGCTAGCTTTTTTGTTGTTGTGATGTTAAGAATCATACCCTGGGCCTCATATGCTAAGCCTGCACTCTTCCACTAAGCTACACCTCAGCTCTGGTGAGCATCTTTAAACCCAGGAGCCTGTTTTACTTCCTGGGTGGGGATGTGGAGGGCTCAGATGGGAAGGAGGGCAGGGAAGGGGCTAGCATATGTGCCTGTGTCCATGAGCCCAGCAGAGGCAACAGTAGGAGGGACCTTGAGAGGCAGCACAGTTGCTGCAAGTCCACTCCCTATTCCGTATGGGGAAGACTTGTCTCTGAGAGCCAAGTCTTAGAAGAAACTCAAGCCCCTAAAGTCTCAGTCTGCCAAAGGAAAATGGGCTGTTAGAAAGGTACAGATGGTGAGCACAGTGGGGTTCCACTTTATTTCTCTAGTATCACCATTGGGGACAGAAGGCAAATGCTTTTCAATTCAGAGGTTTTGATCTCAGAAGAGGCCAACAACAGGAAGCTCCTGATTGATTGTAAAACTATGGGTGGATCATCTCAGGGAGAATTAGCATTCTCAACTTAGCTGCATCCAAAGGCCTGTACCCAAGAAGCCAAAGCTGCCCTTTTCACATGTAGAAATATATCCGTACCTCCACTTCTGTAGCAGCCACATCCTTGATTGTGGAAAGAACTAGAAGAAAGATATGATGGGGTTTGGGTCCTGAGGCCTATCTCAGCCAGCTGACCCAAGGACCAGGCAGCCTTGTGGTTGGTATGAAACAGGGTGCAGGCCATAAAAAAATGAGGACTGGAGTCTCAGTTTTCATCGGCTATGAACTGGCAGTGTGCTCTCATTCACAAGTGTCCATCTTCAGTCAGGATGGAACCCCTGCAGCCCATCTCATGAAGCAGATTTATCATTGTGCTCCTTCCTCCTCAGAATTCCTGATATGGGTGGGAGGATCCTTCCCTCAGCTTTCCTATCCCCCTTAGGCCTCTGTGTGAGCGGCGGAAGTTTCTTCATGACAACATGGTTGAAATTCCCAACAGGATCATGTTTTCAGAAATGAAGCAAGTCACGGTAAGTAAACACCCTACCCTAAGTAGGATCCTAGTGGTTTGAAAGCAGGGCAGAGAAGCACTTGGGCCAAGTGTGAGTGAGTGTAATTGCTCTTAGGGGGGGCTTCTCAAGTATTTACCTTTGACTGCTGTCTGTTGCTCTTCACCTAAGACAGGAGGGCATGAGAATCATTCTTAAGTACATACACTGTCTCAAAGCCACAGCAGCTCTCTGGTTGGGAGGCTTCCTGATTTGGAAATCCTGCCCAATATTCAGTGTAGGGTGTTAACAGTGGGTACTAGTGTACAGAAAGGGACTATCGCTTCATTCAAATGCCAACCTCCCTGTTTTTGTACTGTCCGCAAAACCTCTCCTGTTGTCCCCTCAGAAAGCTTCAGACTTGGCTGACATGATAAACCGGGTGATCCGGGAGGGGCTGGAAGGGCTGGTGCTAAAGGATGTGAAGGTAAGGCCCTGTAGTCCAAGCCCTTCCTGTTTTGGGCATTGGCAGTGGTGTGGCATCGTGGTGGTGGGTGGAGCTGAGGGGCCTTTCCAGGGCTTGGATGGGCCTGCTCTGGATCTGGACAATGAGTTTTGTATGTCTCCTGAAGGCTCGCTCTTCCCAGCATAGGCTGGACACTGAGAGATGTGGAGGTAAACCCCTTCCTCATGTTGTTTCCATTCTAGTTTGTGGCCTCTCTTGCCTTCCTCAGGGTACATATGAGCCTGGGAAGCGGCACTGGCTGAAAGTGAAGAAGGACTATTTGAACGAGGGGGCCATGGCCGACACAGCTGACCTGGTGGTTCTTGGGGCCTTCTATGGGCAAGGGAGCAAAGGTCAGGATGACATTTGGCCCCTACAATGGTATTCATGGAGGGCACCACGTGAGATACAGGCTGGCCGGAGCTACATCAGGCAGGGACATCTGAGAGCTATGCCTTGGCAGAGAAGCTGAGAAGGAATGCCTGTGCTTAAAGCCAGGCATGGCGATACAGGCCTGTAATCCCAGCACTGGGGAGGTTGAGGCAGGGGGATAGCAGATTTGAGTTTAGCCTCAGCAACTTAGTTAAGACTGTTCCAAAATAAAAAAGACTGAGGATGTAGCTCATAGGTGGAACATCCCTGAGTTCAAGCCCTAGTCCTGCAAAACAACAAAAACTCTGTGCTATCCTGACACAAGGAAGCTCATTAGCAGCTGGTTCCTCAGAGCTGGATAGCTTTTCCTCCTCAGGGAAAGTCTCTTTCCTGGAGGACAGAAAACTGACATTTGCAGAATTAACACTTTTGGGGCGATTCACTGTGTGAAAGGTACTATTCAGTTCCTACAGTCTAGAAAGTTCGGTTTGATTATTTCTAATGAAGAAGAGGATTGGAATGTGTAGCTCAGTGATAGAGCACTTGCCTAGCATGCACCAGGCCCTGGGTTCTAGCCCCAGCAAACAAACACACAAAAAAAACGGGCACGGTAGTTGGAAGGCTGAGGTAGGAGAATCTTGGCAGCCTCAGGTACTTAGTGAGGCCTTCAAAATAAAGAATAAAACATAGGGCTGGGGCTGTAGTTCAGAGGTAGAATGCCCCTGGGTTCAATCCCTGGTACTGGGGGGGAGGGATCAGAGCTCAAGTGAATTGGCACTCAGATGCCAAAGTCCAGACCCTTTCCTTCCTATGAGCTGCCTCACAGTTGTCTCGTGGGACTGGCAGAGATAGCTTACTGCAACCCACACAGCCCAAACTCCCCTCCCAGGTGGCATGATGTCCATCTTCCTCATGGGCTGCTATGACCCTGGCAGCCAGAAATGGTGCACAGTCACCAAGTGTGCAGGAGGCCATGATGATGCGACCCTTGCCCGCCTGCAGAAGGAACTGGACATGGTGAAGATCAGCAAGGTGAGGAAGGACACTAAACACGGGCTGTGCTTTGAGAACTGTGGGTCTCCAGAGAGAAGGGTGGAGTTCTCACCTTACAGTGGCCTGCCTGCCCAATGGGCCACAGCCCTCTGGGCAGGGAGGGTCACGGGTGAAGCCTCAGCCTTTTTAGCAGAGTCACAGCTCACAATTCCATTATCAAGATATTTAAGCCTTGTTTGATCTTGAGAACAGCCCACAACAGCATCTTTCCTCCTCCAGGATCCCAGCAAAATACCCAACTGGCTGAAGATCAACAAGATCTACTATCCCGACTTCATTGTCCCAGACCCAAAGGTATCAGCTTAGTGGGTTGGGGTCTCCCAGCCCATAGAATTAGTTCACAAGTTCTCTAGTATCACAAAAAAGTAGTCCCAGCCTCACTGAAAGCCTACCCAAGGGATGGGGGTCCAGATTATTCCCCGCCAAAACTGAGGAAGAGAGTACCCCTGCCCTTGTCCTCGAGGGTCTAATCTAGATGGATCTAGCCAGTCCCTTGAACTGACAGGTTCAGAGAACAGGGAGGACTGCCCTAAGGTAACTGCAGCAGCAACAAGAACAGTGCCTGGTCTCCCAGCTGAGCCGAAGCTTCTTTGGTTTGATCTGTTCTGTATTGCTTCTGGCTGGTGGGAGTTGATTCCTTCTCAGCCAGAGATAAGGTGATCTGCTGCTTTACTCCTGACAGAAAGCTGCCGTGTGGGAGATCACAGGGGCGGAATTCTCCAAATCTGAGGCTCACACAGCTGATGGGATCTCCATCCGATTCCCTCGATGTACCAGAATTCGTGACGACAAGGACTGGAAGTCTGCCACTAACCTTCCCCAACTCAAGGTGCCAGCTCTAAAGCTCTTTGTGTCCCCTCCATTCCAGCCTCAGGCTTGTTCACATCCTCTGTCTTCTCTTTCCCCCTCCCCCCTGAGACAGAGCAAGGAGGGCAGTTAGAGAGAAACCTAACCTTGGAGCAGCAGCAGGCTTTCCCCACAGCCCCCAGGGAGAGCTTGCTTTCATCAAGAGCCCCTGAGCAACCCTTTCTAGCCGCATGAGGTGCTGCTCTGCTGACAATCCTCCTTTGCTGATTGAAAACTGGAGTCCAGAGAGCAGGAACTTGCACTGATTACTTAGGTGACAGACCCCACTTTGGAAGAAAGGCGCCAAGGCAGGTCACCTCTGTTCCCAGCCACATGTGCCTAAGCCCCCCACCCAGTCCCATATACCACTCTGAAGCATGTGACCTCCTCTTTCTTAGGAACTGTACCAGCTGTCCAAGGAGAAGGCAGACTTCACCGTGGTGGCTGGAGAGGAGGGGAGCTCCACGACAGGAGGCAGCAGTGGCGAGAATGAGGGCACCTCCGAGTCTGCTCCACCCTGCAAGGTCCCCAGAGCCTCCCCCAGCAAGTGCTCTGCCAGGGCTAAGAAGGCTGAGGGGACACTGAGCAGCCCCAGCAACAAAGGTAGTAAGGCTGAGGGTGGGGCCCAGGCTCATCCAGCGAGGTCCTGTGATTGTGTGTGTCCCCTGCAGCTGACGGCTCATTCCTTATGTGTGTTCTGCTAGACACCCCATATCTGCCTAGCAAACCAGAATGACAGTATCATGGGAATAAGCCACTTTTTAGCTAAAAGGCTTAGCTGATAACTTCTCCTTCCCTCTCACCTGTGCTCACAGCAGAGGAAGGTGCTGGCCCTTCCCTTGGCTACCCAACTCAGGAACAGAGTCAGCAGTCCTCAACCTCAGTTCTTTTCCTGAACTCTGTCCAACAGGCAACAAGCTGACTACAAAGTCTTCCCCTATGAAACTGGGAGAGAAGCTGGCTGTGACATCTCCAGTGAAAGTGGGTAAGAAGAGGAAAGCTGCTGCTGATGAGCCCCCGTGCCAAACAAAGGTGAGGGTCAAAATAGCTAAACAGCAGGCCGGCCATGTTAGCCCAGGGCCTAGTGTCCCCAGCTTTCTACACATGAACTCTCAAAGAGGAGCAGAGCGGTTGGGGTTGGGGGCACTGGCCAAGCCCTTGCCGGCAGTGCTGCTGCTCCATCCTGTGCCCTCTCCTTGCCTTGCAGAGGCAGCCAGCCAGCCAGCAGAGAGGAAGGAGAGCTGTGTCAGCAGTCAGGAGATAGAGCCGGCTAGCCAAGAGAGGCTGCAGGGGCCACCGGCGGCTGGGCCTTAGTCACAGCTTACATTAAAGGAGAGAAAGCCCACTCTGGTTGTGGGGTGCAGTGGTGTGAATCTGTGATCAGGGTGGTAATAGGGACAGGGAGAGCATATGGGCTTCGTGGTTCCTCCTAGCTGAGGGGCCTTTTCCCTCTTAAACTTGAGTACCTACTGAGGCCAAGAACTAGGTTATACTGAATCGACCACTGGGGAGCTGCCGGCCCAAACAACAGATGAAGTAAACACAAGACCACCAGGGTGACTGTACCCCCGCCCTCTATACCTCTGCCCAAGAGGGAGTACAGAAGGCTGACTACTCAGGACCTGAACCCGGTTCCCAATAGATCAGTAAAACTGGCCCCATCTTTCTTCCCTGCCCAAAGTCCTTGAACTGTTCCCAGGAACAAGCAAGATTTCAGACCCTGAGGTAGCTAGCCTAGCTAGCTGTGTAGTGGAATACATGATCTTCAGGAGAGGTCACTGAGTTAGAGCCACTGATGGCTCTTGGAATCATGTCCTCTTCCCACCTCTTCGTGCCGGATATTGGGCCTCATCATCTCTCCCTTCTTTTTCCTTAGTCAGTCCTATCATTTGGAGTGACTGGAGGATGGGTGATATTTGGTGGTGGTTCTCCAGTGCACTATGCTATGCTATGTCCCAAACTGTATGCTCCCTCCATCTCTGTCTACTGTCCAACCATACTCTGTCCTATACTCTTCTGGGTCAAGATCTACCTGCACCGGGTGCAGAGCTGACTTACCTAACCCCTCTGCATTTGCAGGTGCTGCTGGACATCTTCACTGGGGTGCGGCTCTACTTGCCACCCACTACACCCAACTTCAGCCGACTCAGACGCTATTTTGTGGCATTTGATGGGGACCTGGTACAGGAATTTGACTTGGCCTCAGCCACACATGTGCTGGGTAGCAGGGACAAGAACCCTGAGGCTCACCTGGTCTCCCCAGAGTGGATTTGGGCATGTATCCGAAAACGGAGGCTGGTAGCACCCTGCTAGGACTGTGGTCTTCCTACCCCTTGGGGTGTCCTGTCCATTACTACTGTGCTGGGCTCAGGCTGGAGGCAGGTAGCTGGAGGAACAACAGAGGGGGTGGGCCTTTCTTCTCCAAGCAGTGCATCTCCCAATACCTGCCAACTCTTCTTGGTCTCCTCTGGACCAGGAATTAGTTGCTGTGGGCACCGTAAGAGAAGTCAGTTTCTCTTGCTGGTTTAAATAGATCTTTCAGATCTGGGTGCTGGCTTTGTCCTCTGGTTTTCTTTAAAAAGAATCTTAGTTATTTTTATAAATAAAATATCATACAGTATCTGTCTTTTCCCCACCAACCCCCCCCTTAGTTTCCTTAGTGATTAAGGAGTGAAGGCTGAACTACTGAAGTGACAGCAGCCTTCTCCCTTCCGCCTGCCCCATTTTACTTCCAGACTCATTTTAAAGCTGTATTTAAGACTGCCCTCGGAAATGCTTCTTACATTTGGCAAAACTTGTATTCAGCGCTGCTCCCCCATTTTGGCCAGGATGAACCCTCTTGAAAGAACAAAATGAACTTTTATGACTGTTCTTTGTGTTCTCCATTCCAGGGGAGGGTCCCAGTTTGAAGGGAGGGACTCAGATCAGGTAGGAAATAAGGCCTCTATGTGGGGAAGGGAGGTTATTTGAACTCTGGGGGGTGCAGGGCATAGAGGCCCCAGAAAGATATGTCTACTTCCTCAAAATCTGGAAACAAGACTGCTTTTTAAGAACACAAATTCAAGTGGGTATGGTGGCACAGGCTTGTAATCCTAGTACCTGGGAGGCTAAGACAAGAAGATCACAGGTTCACAGCCAGCAACAGTTTAGTGGAGCCCTTTGCAGCTTGGTGAGACTGTTTCAAAATAAAGAATAAAATAGGGCTAAGGGTGTAGGTCAGAGGTAGAATGCCTCTGGGTTCAATCCCTAGTACTGCAAAAATAAAACAACAAAAACACAAATTTCACACATGCGGGCCAGTCTGTACACCTTGCTTACAGAGACCAGCTCCTGTGCCACCTGTCACTGACTTATAGACAGGTGCTATTCATAGAAATCTTTGCAACAGTGGAAAAACCTTGTAAGTCTTCTGTTTAGCTGAAACAGCCACATATGGCTATTCATACAGGTATTTGAAATGTAACTTGTACAACTAAACTGAAGTTCTCATTTTAATTCAACTAAGAATGGTGACAAATTGGTTGTGATGACCACATTAGACAGCATAGGTGTGGACGAACCTGCTAAAGTTTAATCATAATCTTAGACAAGTTACTTACCATCTGAGCATCAGTTCCTCCAGTAGAATGGGGAGAAGCTCGGTGCCTAAGTCACAGGGTGGCTGTTAATGATCCTGGTGCATTACTAGAGCACTTGGCGCAGAACCTGGCTCACGTCAGCTGTCTAGAGCTGAGAATGTCACTATTGATTTGCATGTCCAGACACTACCCAGGAGATGGGGGGTGGCTTCTAACTTCATGTCTGCATGGTACAGCTCACATTTGCTTGAGTGCATATGTGTTGCAATGCTGCTCGGCTATAGTCTGGCTTGTGTTCCAGTCTTGAGGATCAGCTCTTTTTCCTTACAACAAATTAGCAAGCTTGTTTGCCTATCTCTTGAGTTAGGACACTGTGAATTGGCCTCTTACATGAGTGTCTGGGCCTATAAGAGGGAAGACTACATCCCTGCCCCAGTACTCAGCTAGGTTAATGTACTGTAGGAGGCTGCTTGCCAGGCCACTTGGAGGCCAACTCAAATCTCACTAACTGGTTTCCACTCACTTTAAAATGGGGCAGCAAGGAGGTGTTCAGGCTGCTTCAGTGAGAGTAGGACACTTGGCATTTTTTAGTAGTTACCATTCAGTCTGCCTTCAGTACTGAGATACTTTTTAGGCCATCCTCTGAAGACAAAAACTCCTCCTCCCTTGGGTACTGGCCTACATAGATTTCCAGCCTCCTCTGGCCAAGTACCTAGGCAGCAGCAGAACAAAGCTGTTTCCTCAGGGTCCTGCCAAAGGCACAGTGCTCTTCATCCCAGCTGGTTTGGACCCAGCCTGACCTCCCTTACCACTTGTTCACATTCAGGGTGCACCTTTCCAGCAAAGGGGCTCTGCCAGCTACAGGCCATTGTCACAAACTTGCCCCTGCCCCTTCTCTGCTTTACTGTGTGTTAGCTCTGACTCACTGTCAGCAATTTTTTTGTATGTTTCATCTTTTGGGTGCATATTTTTTCTTTGCTGTGGAGATTATAACGTATATGCAATTTTGTATCTTTTCATGTGTGCCCACCCAACCCTAAGCAGCATCAGGGACAGCTTTACCAGAATGCTGGAGGTCTTCCCTCTTTGCAGCCTTTCTTTACATGCTGCTGTCTGGCAGAGGTCTTTACTGAGTGCTGCACAAGTCACCTGCCTGGAGAGAAAGTGCTCCGGTGCAGCCTCAAGTCTTCCTATCCTCCAGCCAGATTTCCCTTCACCCTGTTCTCCCAAAGGGCCGTACCTCCCCAGGCACCTGGCCAGAGAGGTTATGTACAAGCCTATGCACATAGCAGTCTGCCCATGAAGCTGGGCCAACCTTTTCTCCAGTTGTACCACTGCTGTATCCAAAGCTACTATCTCCCAAGGTAACCTGGAGACTAACCTGTCTACACTGGTTCCTCAAACTCCTTTCTACCTAGATCATGAATACTCATCTCTATTAGATCACTGTAAATATCTAACTAACTTGGTGCTTCCCATTTCACTCTTGAGATTTATCCTTTTCCTTACCAGCTCCCCTCTTTCTTGGCTAATTCATAGTCTCTCCCATATACTACGTGTGAGATCTTGGACAGATCACAACACTGAGCAGGGATATCTTGGCCAAGGCCATATGGCCCAAACATCTTAAAAGCAATCTCAAGCGCATACCTATGTGCTCAAGGCTTAGGATTCACCGATAGTTCATCAGTTCTTTTGTCAGTAAGCTAGTGGATCTCTGCCACCATCCTCATACCAGACCCAACAGGCATCTAAGTTGAAACTTTATTACAAAATTATAAAGCAGAGCTCTGTAACAAAAAAAAAAAAAAAAACATATTCGGGCTTAACACCCAAGTCAATCTGAGAATCTTAATATAAGCCACTTGAAGTAACACATTCACATCCAAGAGATTTCAATAAATTTATACAATACATACTGAGCACTAATTTCTGTACAGCAAATTCTTACTAGTTTGGATCCAACTATTCCAACTTACTATAAACCAGTCAGCTGTCTTGAGTCTTCTAAAACAAGTCTCAAATGAAATCTCAGCAATCCCAGCAAAAGCCACGGAATAATTGGAAGAATTAGAAGTTTCCATGATAATTAAGACCAAGGATCCATGAGGGACAAAAGGGAAGATTCAAGGATGAAACAGGTTTTTTACCTGGGTTAAATATTAAGTGGGATGAGATCTTGGAACTCCCAACTCTTATTTGGTGTAATAATAAATATGATAGAAAACAAACCAACCTTGTTTGACACATTCTTTCCCAAGTGGAAACCTTCAAGAGATTTAAAGGCAAGTTCTTCCTTCAAGTAAGTAGATGCCATCAGTTCTGATTCTTAACAGGTTGCTAACCAGGAGTTCGTATACATTTTCAATTCCTGTCTAGAAGGAAGGTGGGAGGTAGGGGAGGTAAGGCCTCAGCAGGGAAAGCAAGTTGTAAAGAGGAAGAGAGCCAACTTCTGCCATGAAGTTATTGCAAGATCTTCACTGAGTTGTATATATACAGATACATCTCAGAATAGGGGCGTAGCTCAACATACCTTGCTAAACTGGTAGGCATTGTAAACTACAGTACTTACTGTTCAGGTCAAAGGTGGAGTCTGCAGGAAAATCTCTGGATTCTCCAACTCCTACAAAGGCTGTGGCCCAGATTAGATCTGGACTTTGTATAATTGAGGTAAGTGGCCCAGGGTTCCACTGACAACTACTTTATGGAAATATGTAATTCCCCTGAAGGTGTTTAGTGGTTATGATGGAGAGGAAGTGTAAGTATGTGTGTACCAACTTAATAGGTCCCCTTAGAGCAGATTCCCAAACTGCAATACCACCTTTGGAGGAAGGGGGGATGCCAGGCTGATCCAGAGGGGTGATAGTAGGTTCAGGTTCAACTGGGGACATTGAATGAAAATAAAGGGGCAGTGTGAAAGCACCCATGGGGATGCTGAGTAATTTTTTATGAAAAGGGGGTTCCATCCACCCTCCAGAATCATAATTGTTTCTTCTAGCCTCAGATCTCAGCGGCACAGTGTATATGTGGAGAAGGGCTGTTGAGACCCTCAGGTGTTTAGGATTTGTGCATTTTGTCCATTTGGTAACAGGCACACAGCTTTTCTGATAGCATGTGTATTTTGTTCTTTGTTGGGCTTCTCCAGTGAATTTAAACCTTTCAGCTCCAGTGGTGTAAAGATCCTAAAAAGGCTCAAAAGCATCACCTACTCATTACGTAGGCCCTTGTAAAGGACTTAGAAAATGCTGCTCCCTGACCTGCCCCCAAATCAATAGGGAAAGGAAGTGGAAGTAGGAACTTCCACCTGTCTGCTCATAGGCAGACCCCAGCCTCATTTAATATCTCCCAGCACCTCTTAGTGATCTTACACATATTCTCCAGGAACTTTATGAGAAGTTCTGGCTAGAGCAGGGCAAGGTCCTTTATCTGTCTTGGGTGAGACCAAATTTAAAACCTCAGTGGGAGTGTGGAAAATCCTACCACTGAATGCCTGTAACCCCATAACTTGGGAGGCTGAGACAGGAGGCTTGTAGGTTCAAGACTAGCCTCAGCAATATAGTGAGACCCTGTTTCAAAACAAAATACAGAGGGCTGGATGTAGCCTAGAGGTAGAACACCTCTGGTTCAATCCCCAGTACTATCTGCCGCTCCCCACGCCCTAGAAAAATCCTCAATGGGAACGAGAGAGTTCCGACCATTGGAAAAGGATCAGAAGCCACACTTTGCAAAAACCACTGCCTCCACCTAGTGCTTCTGCTCTCGTAATCTGGAGGATGCTGCAAGTCAAGCCCCAGCAACAGCAGCAAAGGTGCCTGTGCACAGAGACTGGAGCCTCGAAGCAGCTTAGGAGCCAGATGCTTGGTTTGGTCAGGAGACAGCTTCAAGTCCCAACACGTAAAGGATGTGACTCTTATCAACCTTGAAACTTTTCTGTAGCTTTGTGCTTCATTTCTCACTAGAGCTAAATTTACCCACCCAAATTCTGCCCTAAAGACAACTATTGGTCTGATAAACATATTTTTGGTCCAAAGAAATAAATGGATTTTAGGCAGTATAGCAGGAGACTTTAAAGGTATTGTTAAAGCACAGAACAGAAACCCTAAGAGACCATAAGTTTAAATTCAAATGTGCTAGGGAGGAAGGGAACCATTTCTAGCAGGACTTCTGATTGATGAAACAGAAGCAACATGTCCAGGGGATGAACAAAGAACAAGAAAAAAGATGAATATGTGTCTAGGTTCTCAGAGGAAGGGAGATATTTCCAAGTTCTGGAAGGTCCTCTGTTCATAGATTACCATCCACACCAAGATTACGGAAACAAGCACTCATCCATCTGATTTGTGCCAGGTCCGGCTGGCCTCAGGGGCTCTGCCAAACAAGAGGCACGCCCCTGCAGCAAGACAGGCATGGCCCAAGATGACACGGGAGCTTTGCTTGCCCTTGTCTTGGGAACACTACAAAATTTCCTGTTAGCCTGCCTTTCTGCAAGCTGACCAACCCTGAGCCCAGACACCCTGGGTAGTATCCCCATAAGGCACTGAAGAAGCTGGTACAAGCCCTCAGGACCGGAAGACGTGCACAGCTCGGATCACATACTGCCGGCAGATGGGACATTCATTCATGCGCTTGCCACACTTGGTACAGGTCACCATGTGGCCACACTCCAGCAGGACACAGTCAATGGGTGAGTCCATGCAGATCTTACACAGGTTCTCCTCTAGGCCAGATGGTGCTGCTCCCCCTGTACAAACACAAAGGTCAGAAAAGGGGAGAGGAGAAAGTGAGATTGTGTGGGGGTGGAGAGAAGAGGCACACTGAACAAAACCCCCAAATCCACATACTTCCCTCAAATAGAGCTCCTCCTAGAAAACTTCCTCAGTAACCAACTAGTTGCTTGTTTAGTCCACACCTCCTTCCAAAGTGTTACAAATGAAGAGTATAGTGCATGTGGATCAAATACATCCCAGAACCTGAGAACTAAGGCAGAGTCCTCAAAGCTTAAGTAATTTTGAGACAACTGAGGCTATGATATAGTAAGTGGTACCTGGAAACATTATCACCTGAGGAAGAACAAGCAGAACAGATAAAACTGGCTCAGAATGTTTAGATATAAACAGAATTATAATTAAAGCCAAGGACCATGTGCTACCTGGGCTTCCTCAGGAGGCTTCAAGAGATTAGCATAGCAAGAGATTACTGTTCCCTTTACTGTGCTAATTACCACAGAACTTAATTTATACCCCTATTGCATATCATATTGGATTATAATTTTGGTTAGCCTACTTATCTCCCTCCTATAGATTAAGAGCTCCTAAATTCAACATATTCGGTCAATTTCTGCAATCATACATCTAGCATTTGCTATGTGCTCTGAGGCCAGATAGCATCTTTGAATCATCAAAACATGGGTAATGTAGAAGGTATTCTCTAAATGTCTGATAATGAGTGTCTCTTAAAGGAGTAATATCAGCTCATATTTACTCAATGTCTACCATGTGCTGGGCAGGGTGGTAAGAGCTTTGTATATATTAACCCACTGAATCCTCCCAGGAACCATGAAGTAGGTACTCATCATTTTATAAATGAGGCAACTAACCAGGTGTGGTAGTGCATACAGGTACTTGGGAGCCAAGACGGGAAGATTGCAAGGTCAAGGCCTGCCTCAGCAACTTAGCAAGGTAATAAGCCACTTGATGACATCCTGTTTCAAACTAAAAAATAAACAAGACTGGGGGTACAACCCAGAGGTAGAATATCCCTGGGCTCATTTCTCAGTACCACAAAAAAAAAAAAAAAAAAAAAAAAAAAAAGTGGAAAGCTGACTGAGAATAGAGCTCAGAGCCACAGAGGAAATACACCGGCCTCACGCCAGAGGACGCGACAGCAGCGCCATACTGCCGGCGGCAGCGGCGACTTCACCGGACGGCTACAGCAAGCCGAGGTGAGCCGCTGCGGAACAGCCAGGCGGGATTTCTCGCCGCAGGTAAAATCTAAAGCTCCCAGTGGCTGAGCTCAGCACACGCTGCAGGGATTCAGAGTTGAAATCAAAACCAAGAAGAAATATGCCAGCCTCACGGCCGAGGGCATAGCAGCGGCGCCATATTGCCACCGGCGGCAGCAGCTGCGAATTCACCAAGTCCAGTACAGCTACATCTGCGTACTCAAGAACAGTGAGTCAAATTGCGGGCCACAGAGAAATCCCAGTACTGTACTCCTTGGGACTTGACCCAGTGGGGGAGTGGCGGTGGCAGAGATATCACACCATAGGAGAACTTGCAACCTGGCACCGCCCACAGTCTAAAGCAGCCTCTATCGACTCTCTGGGTCGGAGACTCTGTGATACAACCCAGTAAAGGAGTAGTGGGGTCTGAGATACTACTGACTCGAGATCCAGAACACCTTAAGTGAAGTCATAGTGACCCAAGGGAAGAACCCAGAGAAGGCACAAACTTCCGAAATCATGGGAAAGAGGAATAATACTGGAGCAATGAATGCTCACAACCCCACCACATCAGAACCCGATAAAACAGAAAATCAGAGATTTCTAGAAGAGCAAATCAGGAAAATAACTGTAGAAATAATAGAGGTGCTTCGAAAAGAACTCAGAGAGAGCCAAAAAGAGATAAAGGGTGCAATTAATGAAGTAAAGGCCTCAATTCAAAGCACAAACAACCGATTAGACCACATGGAGAACAGAATCTCGCTCTTAGAAGATGATCATTCCAAAAATGAACGCATAGTTTCTAATCTAGGAAAAAATATCCGACAGCAGGAATCTGATATTGAAGAAATATGGGCCCATTTTAAGAGAGCTAACCTAAGAATAATTGGAATAGAGGAGGGAAAAGAAAGTGATACCAAAGGGATCAACAATCTCTTCAAGGAAGTAATAGCAGAAAATTTTCCAAACATAGAGCAAGAGGTTAATACACAGGTCCAGGAAACTTATAGAACTCCCTTTAGACAGGATCGGAGAAGAGGATCCCCATGCCACATAATTGTCAAAATGACCAATGTGGAAGCCAAGCAGAGAATCTTAAAGGCAACAAAAACAAAGGGCCAAGTGACATTCAGAGGAAAACCAATTAGAGTCACTCCAGACTTCCCAAACCAAGTCATGAGAGCCAGAAGGGCTTGGAGTAACATATTCCAAACTCTGAAAAAAAACAACTTCCAGCCAAAAATTTCCTACCCAGCAAAACTTTCTATCAAATTAGATGGAAAAATAAGAAGCTTCCATGACAAACAGAAACTGAAGGAATTTATGTCTTCAAAACCAGCACTAGAGAAAATACTCAAAGAGATTAACTACAAAGAAGAAATAGGTAACACACACCAGAACCAGAGAAACAAGAGTTTCCATCCAACAGACAACTAAGATTGGTTATCTGTGGAGATTCATTATTTATGTTAGTCTTTTACCTATCTCTAAATGGTATTGTTTGCCTTTATTGTTGTTAATTTTTAGGATTTCTAGTTGGAATATTAATATACCTTCAGATATAGCATTTGGAAATATTTTATCCCATTCTATTAGTAACTGTTAACTCTGTTTACATTGTCTTTGGATATACAATATTTTTTTCTATTTTTTAGGGAGTTTGTATACTCTTCTGTTGCCTGTGCCATTGAAATCATATCCAAGAAATCACTGCCAATTTCAATGTTGTGAGGTTTTATGACCCAGATTTTCTCCTAAAAGTTTATAGTCTTAAGATTTATATTTAGGTCTTTTATCTATTTTGAGTTAATATTTGTATATGGGATTAGGTAAGGGTCCAACTTTATTCTTTTCCATGTAATTATTATGTTTCAACAATATTTAGTTAAAAGATTATTATTTCCACCACCAAATGTTCGTGGAAACCTTGTCAAAAATAACTTGACAATACAGGGAAGAATTTAGCTCTAGGCTTTTATTTAACTCCAATGGTTTATATATCTGCCTTTAGAACAGTACTACACTGTTTCAATTATTGTAGCTTTATATGGTTTGAAATCAGAAAATATATATCTTCTAGCTTTGTTCTTTTTCGAGATCGTTTTGGGTATCTAGAGTCCATTTTCCATATTAGGATAGATTTTTTTTTTCTGAAAAATAAATATATAAATATATGATAGTTTCACCTAAAAAAAAATAGAAAAAAAAATTCTCTGGTAAGAAAGAAAGTAAAAATAAATATTGAAATGTTATCTTTAAGTCATCAAAAGCTTGGTATCAGACAAATGAAACTGTTATGTGAGATTATCATTTTTAATTTTGGATAAATTGCTATAATACTAGATGTCAACCACTAAGCCAAGCATGGGAGGGAGGGATGGGGAGAGAATGGGGTGGGGATCGGGTGGGGGCTGACTGGGTGATGTGTGCATGTATATCTACAAAAGTTTGTATCCCACTATGATGTATGAAATACAGTGCACCAATAAAAAATAAAAAAAAATTAAAAAAAAAAACCAAAAGCAAAAATAATATAAATTAGGCAACTGGGTGAAGAGTTAACCACAGACATGGCCACTAAGTAGATGAACCAAGACTTAAATCCAGGCAGGCAGACCTCACAGCTCATTGGCAGTGTGGCCACCTGGATAACAGCTCTGAGGGTAGAGATTATTATGACAGTACTAATTGTCCAGTGCACAGAGTTCTTGATAAATGCTAGTGGCTTATGCTAGTGGTAGGTAGAATCAGTGTGCATGACCAATATCCTAGTTTAGCTGCACAAACAGAAAAATCTTCAAAGGCCTGGATATCTCTAACATGCCTTAAATTGTAGCCCAAAACTATGTAGTCATAAACAGACAGTTATCCTCTACCTCTACCATCTGGAATTTTACCATCCCATGAATTCTCCCTTAATCTCTTGTTTCTAAACATTCCCCTTTTGTGGACTTCAGAAAGTCAAGAAAAGGCTAGGAAAGGGTGTAAAACCTATTTACCTCCTGAGGAGGTAAATAGGAAGCAGAAGGCTGGAAGGTATTCAAGTCCCTAGAATATACTGGTAACTTACAGAATTTCAGTTACTTATTATTTCTCCCAGGAATAGTGATAAATATATCAACTCAGTTGTCAGCATTATCCCAGGCAATGAGAAAAAGAGGAAGGTACCAAATGGATCAGCCAAATCCTGGTATCATGTAAGGGTGTAAGCCTAGGCCTTTGTGGGTTTTAAGAGAAGCTTAACTCTCTGCCACATTTTGAGCAAAAGACAATTTTAGTAAGTAATAACTTTGGGAAGTCTTCTGAGAAACTTTCAAAATGCTTTGCAGACTGCAATGCTACTCTGAGAACACTGACCCTTGGGAAGGAGCTCATGATCCTGGACCTCGAGGCTTTCAAAAACATGCATTTGCCAGGTATGATGGTGCACGCTTGAAATCCCAGTACTTAGGAGGCTGTGACAGGAGGATCACGGGTTGACAGCCAGCCTCAGCAACCTAGTGAGGCTCTCTGCAAATTAGTGAGACACTGTTTAAAAATAAAGGATAAAAAATAGGGCTGGGGGTGTAGCTCAGAGGTAGAATATTCTTGGGTTCCATCCCCAGTACCAAAAAAACCAAACAAACAAACAAGCAAACGTGCATTTGAGAAAACTCCCCAGATGGAAAGGAGTATGGCAGGGTGTGCTGGGGCTGCCCCAGGGGTAGACTTTAACACACAGGTGGGTACAGAGCAGCCAAGATGGGGTACACAGCTCATTCCCAGAGAGCACCCACATAATGTCTTTCCTGCTCTGTCTCTGGGGCAGCTCCAACTGCTGCCGAGTCCTGTATAAACAGGGCTCTCTTGCATCACCACTTTTTTGTTTACCCTTCTGGTTGGCACCAGAAGCTGGTAAACATGTCAAGTGACTTCTCTGAGGGTATAGAGACTCTCCCCATCCAGACCAGAACTGAGTGAAAATAACAAGGTTATGAAAAATTAACAGGGGGGCCGGGCGTGGTGGTGCACGCTTGTAATCCCAGCATTTGGGAGGCTGAGACAGAAGGACCGTGGCTCATGGACAGCCTCAGCAACTTAGTAAGACCCTTTGCAAATTATGAGACCCTGTTTCAAAATAAAGAATAAAAAATAGGCTGGGGTGTGTATCTCGGAGGTAGAATGCCCCTGGGTTAGATTCCCAGCACCATAAAAAAAAAAAAAAAAAAAGAAAAGAAAAGAAAAATTAACAAGGCGTGCCACATACCACAAATGGCTCCTGAGCTTTGGAACCCAAAGCTTGTACAGGCCAGCCTGCACCCAGGCATGCTGCGGCTCTGCTTCCTTCACAGAGGGCAAGGAATGAGAATTTCTAATGCTCCTGATAAGCTCTGGATCTCAATGAGTTTCCACATACCCTCTCCCTGGAAACCCCATGCTCACAATTCTAGACTGTCAGCAGGGATCAGTTTCTGGTTTTTGTGTTTTTTTGTTTTGTTATTTTCTGGTGGTACTGGAGTTCCTAGAAACCCTCCTACCTCTGGGCTACACTCCCAGGCCCATTTTTATATTTTTAATTGGAAACAGGGTCTCTTAAGCCAGTGCGGCCAGCTTCGAACTTGCGTGATCCTCCTGTCTCCGCCTCCCAAGCGCGGGGATTACAAGCGTGCACCCAGCAGCAGGTATCAGTTTTGAAGATAGGGAAGGACAGAATTGTAGGAGCCTAAGCCCATTCCCAAACAGAAAACACTACATACCGTTTTGGTCTTCAGCACCACACACTGAAAAGGAAAGAGAAAGATGTCTAAATATGTGACAGTGTGATGGCACATAGGAAGTCTCCCCCATCCCGACTCATTTCTGGACTCTGCCACTTCCCTGCTGGGAGCCTCTTCCCCTCCTGCCTTACTCTGCATGCCAAGAACTCACATCAAGTTCCTACAGGAGCATCTCCTTTACTCTTAGCAAAAGGTGCTCCACTGTTCTGCATGAACAAAACCGACAACTAGAAGGACTCCATGCACACAGAATCCTTTTCTACTACCTTTAAGCCAGCATTAAAGTTTAAAAAAAAAATCAAAAAAGCCAGGTCTCATAGTGGCTCACACCTATAATCCCAGCACTTGGGGAGACTGAGACAGGAGGATCACAGGTTCAAGGTCTGTCTCAGCAACTTAGTAAGACTCTGTTTCAGAATAAAAAAGGGTTGGGTGGGTGGTACATGTCTATAATACTAGTACCTGAGAGGCTGAGATAGGAGGATCACAGGTTGAAGGCTAACCTCAGCAATGTAGGGAGACCCTGTTTCAAATGAAAACATAAGATAGTGCTGAGCATAGTGGCACATGACTGTAATCCCAGCACTAGGGAGGCGAAGACAGGAGGATCACAGGTTGAAGCCAACCTCAGCAACTTAGTGGGCCTCTCAGTAACCTAGTGAGATCATGTTTCAAAACAAAAAGAAAAAGGGCTAAGAATAGAACTTGGAGGTAGAATGGGTTTAATCCTCAATACTAAATAAATAATAAAATAAGGCTGGGGTGTAGCTCAGAGGTAGAATGCCCCTGGGTTCAATCCCAAATACCACAAAAATAAACATAAAATAGGGCTGGGGATGTAGCTTGGAGGCAGAATGACCTGGGTTCAATCCTCAGTAGCAAAAATAAAAAGTTCTGATAGGCAACCAATATTCTATTCTATTCTATTCTATTCTAGGGAAACTCTTGAGACAATACCAAAGGAAAGACAGAGTCCATGTCACTGGGTCTTAGTCTACAACCAAGGAGTAGTTGGTTGTAGACTCTAATGAGTTTCAACTATTTAAATCTTATTGGAGGAGAGCCTGAGGTCTGACTCTGACTGCTATGATCATGCAAAAAATCACAATGATGCTCTGCCACAACCAGATCAGCTGGGGATGGGAGGGAAGGCGAAAACTCTGTGGTGAAATTACCTTGGGAAATATTAGGTTCAAAACAGCATTGGGAGGCTGAGACAGGAGGATGGCACAGGTTCAAAGTCAGCCTCAGCTACTTAGCGAGGCTCTCAGCAACTTAGTGAGACCCTATTTCTAAATAAATTATAAAATAGGGCTGGGGGTGTAACCTAGAGGTAGAGAGCCCCTGGGTTCCAGCCCCTAGTACCACACACACACACACACACCAAAAACAAAACAGCGAAACACGTTTCTCTTCTGTACGACTTCTCTGCATTAATTAAAACAAAAATATCTACCATGAAATTAGCAATGGGGACTCACTTAGCCACAGACTCAAGATACTCAGAATGTGCTAGGCATCTTCTGCATATACCATGGAAAATGCTTTGGGAGATGAACAAACAGAAAAGCCCACAAAGAACACAGATTCTCCCACTGTGGCCAAGATTCACCTTCTACTCTCTCAGCTGCTTAGAATTAAGTGTCACTGGAGGAAGGAATATGAAGCCCCGGCACAGGGCAGGAAGGGCTGCCTACAGACTTGGACCAGAACAGTTCACACTGCACACCGCAGTATCAAGTGCAGCCTGCTGCACAGGCTGCCCTGAGGATGATGTAAATGTGTACAATGCTGGGCCCCGTCTTGGCACCAACCCACAAGTGACAGCTATTACTACACGGCACAAATGTGTTGCATTGACTCCTCCCTGGCTAACAGCAGGGGAACTGAGTCAGGTCGATGCCATCAAATCCCTGGGTGGCAGCAAATGCTCCAGAGTGTGTGCAACTGCCACCTGTAGCTCTCACCCAGGTGCTGCAGTCCTTTCTGATCCTTGTACAGCCGCGTCACCCTCTCCATCAGCTCCCACTTCTCACAGCAGCCCTTGTAGTTGACGAAGTTGCGAGCTAGAATCTCTTTCAGCTGCCGCACTGTCAGGCCTTCAATGTCCTCCAGGTGGGTCAGGTCGGACAGAGAGGCCCTCCGGCCCGGGACGAAGCTGTCCTCAGAGTCGATGGACTGCAATGGCAAAGAGGAGATTGGGGAGCGGGGTCCAGCTCTTACCTCCCCCAAGCTCGCTCTCTCCAAGGACCCCAGAGCAGTCGGCACACTGCATTCTCGTGATGCGCCTCGAGACGAGTGGGAACAGAGACAGAAGAATCCCCGGCATGATGCTCTGTGCGCCTCTCCCTTAGCCACAGTTCTATGCTCAAATATAGACAGCCGCAAACCAACCCGACCAGTGTGATACACTCGAGCGGCACTAGTTTGAGTCAGAGGGCCCTAGTCCTGACTCCTTTACTAACAAATACCCAACAAGCTGCTCACCTCTCTGGGCCTATCTGCCCCTCCATGAAGGAAAGAGCAGTCTTACAACTCATGGTTCTCCCAAGACTGAATGTGGAACTTGGTGCTGGGCTCTCTCCCCTACAGAAGAGGCAGCTTCTCTGGACAGTACTTCTCCAGACCACAGCTCCACTGCCCTGATGACTGTGCTCTCTGGACTGGCCCCAACCTGGCTCAGGCCTGAAGTCCTCCTTATCTGACCTCCTTCTCCAACAATGGCTACTGTGTGCTAGAAGCTAAAGAAGAGAACAAGGTTTCCACAGCAGCACGAGCCCACCCTCTGGCAGCTCTTAGGAAGTCCAGAGACTGGGACATAATGGCTCAAAGCTCTCCTGTCTCAACTGTGACCTCAGCCCCACTCATACACTGACAGCGCCAAAGGTTGATCTGGAACGCTGACACTCACCCCCCTGGGAACAGACTCTCAGAGGGACCATGGTCACAGACTGATTCTTCCCTCTCCACCTCGGAGCCTGCTAAGCACATCCCGAGAACACCAGTGAAGAGCGAAGACAGGCGCAGACGCGAGCTGAGCCCACCTGGGTCTCGTCCTCAGCGGGCACCCTGGCTGTGCTCTCCAGGTGGACAGGCTCCTCTTGCTCCGGAGACACATGGCCATTGGCCTGCGGGAAGACAAAGGTGCCATCATTTCCAGAGCTGCCCCGAGGTTTGCATAGCACAAGCCTTTTTCCAACTCAGTCAACACTCAAAATGTATTCCCATCTCCTGGCCGCATCAGAGTGCCTGCTCTCTAACACTCTGTCAGGAGAGAAACCAGGCACACACAGCAGCAGACAGAGCTGCCCAGAACAGGAGTGCACCAGTCAGTTCTGCCCACTGCCGGGATGGCGTTGGCCATGGCCCTCGTGGACCTGTCAGCAGGCTGAGCACTCTGGGGAGCGCACACCGCTGTGTCCCTCTACTGCAGGACTGCTCTCCACCACCATGCCTGCCCCTGACACAGACACAAAACTACCCTCTGCAACTTTTACTCCCTGTCCCTGGTTCCCTCAGACCAACGTCCGCTGTTTTTCCAAATGGCTCACACCATGTCTTCCTCCTTTGCACTCAATCTCCCTTTGCTTGCTCAATAGATCCTCAGGTTGCTCCCGGAAATGTGCTCCAGTCTACAGGGCAAGTGACTAACAAACCTGCTCAAACACTGGCTTTTTGTTGTTGATGGTTGTTTTTGTTTTTAATTTTTTGATACCGGAAATTGAATCTGGGGCACTCTACCTCCTAGCTACACCTCCCAGCACCATTTTATATTGAGAACATGGTCTTACTAAGTTGTAGAGGACCTAAGTTACTGAGACTGTCCCCAAATCTGTGATCCTCCCATCTCAGCCTTCCAAGTACTGGGATTGCAGGCGTGCACCACCATGCCACACTTCAAACACTGTTTCAGTGCACCTAGGAATCTGTCAGCCTAAGATTACAGAAGATAAATGCTCAGGCCTACCGAGTTTCATTCTTCTCAGAAACTAGCTTCTTAGGCTGGGTATGGTGGCGCAAACTTGTAATCTCAGCATTTGGAAGGCTAAGACAGGAGGATAGCAGTTTGCAGACAGCCTCAGCTACTTAATGAGGTCCTTTGCAACTCAGTGAGACGCTGTTTCAAAATAAAGAATAAAAAAACAGGGCTGTAGCTCAGAGTTAGAATGCCCTTGGGTTCCATACCCAGTACTGCAAAAATATATCTATATATATTTTCCCGGGAGTATTGACAAAAAGGAATCAGAACGTGAACTTCTAATTCTATCACCATTTAAGCCACAAACCCAACTAGATCCTACTTACTCCCTGCTTCCTCCAGACAAAGGGCCTGGTGTGAGCTCAGAGCTAAGAGGTACCTGAGCTCACAGGCCTTCCCACTAGACCCTGGGAGTGCCGGTAAAGGGACAAGCTGGAAGGGCAAAGTTCACCCACTGGCCTAACCACTCATCAAGAGAAGCAAACTACTATTACAATGGAAATGAAAGCAGAAACAACAAAATGTCCACTGCTGACAAGACCATACGTATGTATGGGGCTGCATCTAAGACAACATCACTTCTCGTTTTCTCTTAGCTCTATGGACACGTGGAGCCCACTGGCCTTTTGGACAGTGTCACCTTGATGTCTTTCAGAGCCCAACCTGTTCCTAAGTAAACAGCTTTTGTATGTTCTTTGTTCCCTAGAAAGAGAAAGTGGGCTTCACATTGCAAAGCATGCTCTTGGTAGCACTGGCTAAATCGAAATCCACAACTAGTATCTGTGCTATCTTGTTTATGGCACCTGCTTCCTTCTCTAGTGACTACTGCTAGGGTCCCAGAGGTAGAGGACAGAGCCCTGGGGCAAGTATTACGAGAAGATTCACACTCTGGGTACAGCTCGCTGTGGATTCCAGAGCCTCACGTGAGCTACTTAGCTTCCCTGTGCCCATTTGCCCTGCTCACTATGTGTCGATCTCATCAGGACAAGGAAAGTGAGCTGACAATAAGGAAAATAAGGACAAGTACCCAGTAACATCTGGTATGTAGTATGACCTGTAGGTGCAATCTGGACATTTCTGGTTAAGGACAAGAAGCTTATAATCTTTCACTTAAAAGATCCACCTAGCTGGGCATGGTGGCGCATGCTTGTAATCCCTGCGCTTGGGAGGCGGAGACAGGAGGATCATGCTGGTTCAGAGCCAGCCTAGCTGGTTTAAGAGACCCCGTTTCCAAATAAAAAAATATAAAATAGGTCTGGGAGTGTAGCCCGAAGGTAGAAGGGCTTCCAGGAACCCCAGTACCACCAAAAAAAAAAAAAAAGATCCACCTAAAGATTCTAAGGGAAAATAATTTCTCAGGTTCCTGTATTGGCCCCCCTTAAACAGAGAAGGGTGTTCTGAAAACCAAACAAAAGAAGGAATGGACAGCAAGAGGCAAAACAATCCAAACAAACCAAGTGTCAGAGCTTAGGAAAACATGGGAAGAATAATGTGCTCAAGCCAGCTAGGGAGTTAAATGATTTTACTGCAACTAAATTATGCCATCACACTGGCCTTTCTGCCTCAGTGCCCATCGAGAGCTGAATCAGGGCCCCAGTTCTGGTGAAGGAGTGATCACAAAAACATTAGGCAGCAGCCGTCCACACCGTGTGTGGGAAAGAACGACACTAACTACACCAGCCCTGAGCTGCTCAGAGCTCCCGAGACACAACCTCACACTATTCAGCCTTCATAGCAAAAATATCAACAGAGTTTGCCCAAGGAGTTAGGGCCAAAAGTAAAGGTCAGACTAGGGGATGGCTCAGTGGGACAGCATGAACTTAGCATGCATGAGGTCCTGTGTTCAATCCCCAACACCAAAGGGGAAAAAAATGGATGTAGAAACCAGGTTTTCCAGGTCCTGATCTCCCACTACTGCCCACACCATATAAACAGCAGTCACCGAGGCAGGTCAGTAGAACCATGTGACACTACCACTCAACATGGGGCTGGCCACATGTTTACCTCCCCCTCCCAGGGGCCTTCTGAGGACAGCATCAGGCTCTGCATCCCCACACCTGGTCCACAACTCCGCACAGTGATGCTCTCGGCTCGCCATCTCCAGGCCCCCTGGTAACAAGACAGCTCAAATGCCACAGCCAGCCCTGCCACTCCTGTGGGGACTGGACAGCAGCAGAGTGCTGCCGCAGGGCTCCCCTGCTCCCTTCCCTCCCCGGGGCCTGTAGGCCTGTGCTGGTTACCAAGGAACAGATTCCCTGTCCAACCAAGACCAGACAAAGGTAGGTTGGAGGACAAATGTGAGCAGGACTAAATCTGGAGAGTTAATGGTGACTTTCCTCTAGAATAATACATTTTTCTGAAATGTCTAACTGGGATACATATGTATTAAAAACAAAAACATGGAGCCATGTAGATGGTCTCTGATGAAAGCCAAAATGTGAGTGTAGTGTCCAGAGAACATCACTTCCCACATGAGGAGGCAGAAAGGCTTCACATGCCGAGACGGTTCTCCTCATACCCCACATGGCGCGGCAGAGAGGAGAGCACGGGCGGGGGCTGCCCCGTGCAGGGACCTACCTGCTGACTTTCCTGAGCCTGGGCTGCAGGGGCCCGGGGGGCTCGTGCAGGTGAAGCAGGGAGGCTGGCTGAGGTAGGAGGTGCTGTGCTGGTGTGAGGCTGGGTCTGGAAGGCCTGAGGCTCAGGGAAGTCCGGGGACAAGGTGGGGCCACGAGTCCTGTCCTCTGTAGAGATTGCAGGCTGCTGGCCAAGCACCAAAAACACCAGCTCTTCTTTCTCCCGGCACATTTCGGTAGAGATGTCATGGAGGCTGAGGTAGTCCCTCAGGTCCTTCACCTTCATCTTCATGAGCTCCTCCCGCTGAAAGGCAGTGGCCCGGAACCGTTGGCAGAGAAGGCAGAGGCGGGGCCCATTCCCCTCTTGGCTCGAACAGGTCATGCAGAAATTTTTCTTACAGTCCAAGCAGGTCTGCTGCTTAGAGCAAGAAGCAGAGAAAAGCATGTGAGCTTAACACAAAGATGGCACAA
Source organism: Muscardinus avellanarius (assembly GCF_963383645.1). Taxonomy (NCBI): domain Eukaryota; kingdom Metazoa; phylum Chordata; class Mammalia; order Rodentia; family Gliridae; genus Muscardinus; species Muscardinus avellanarius. The sequence goes on from NC_137802.1 coordinate 31,286,789, forward strand.
TGAGAGTTTTGGGGCCACCACACCCGGCGGGATCTCTCCAATCATGCTTACTTGACTAAGCTGTCTCCTATATCCAAGGGCACAGCTGTTTTGCAGATCTCAGATTAAAAGGTCCTCAGAGGTGACAAACCTTCTGCATATATCTGTGTACCCATGTATAGGGCAAGTTACATTTATAATTTCATTTAAGGCTTATGTAATTCATTTTACTGACAGAGTACCTGAAGCTATTAATTAAGACTACCAAGCTGGGTGTGGTGGTGCATGCCTGTTATCCCAGTACTTGAGAGGCTAGACAGGAGGATTGCAGGTTCAAGGCCAGCCTCAGCATCTTAGGCCCTCCACAACTTAGACCCTGTTTCAAAATTAAAAAAATAAAATAAAAAATAGGGCTGGAGGTATAGCTCAGAAGTAGAGTGCCCCCGGGTTCCACCCCAGCTTAGAATCAGTAAGCTCCACATTTTTACTGTCTCCCTTCCCCATTCCATGTTGTGTAACATTGGGCATGTAACAGCCTTTGTGGCTCAGCTTCCCCATCTATAAAAAGGGAGTGAAGATTAAGGGGTAATGTATTTAAGCATAACTGACATATAACAAGTCCTCAAAAAGTATTGGCTGGCTGGGCGTGGTGGTGCATGCTTGTAATCCCGGCGCTTGGGAGGCTGAGACAGGAGGATCACGTAGGTTCAAAGCTAGCCTCAGCTGGCTTAAGAGACCCTGTTTCCAAATAAAATATAAAATAGGTCTGGGAGTGTAGCCCGGAGGTAGAAGGCCCCTGGGATCCATCCCCAGTACCACCAAAAAGAGAAAAAAAAAAAACAGTATTGGCTGTTCTAATTATTATTGCTAGGAAATACTGGCTAATAGAAAGAGCCAGGATTTAAATCCTAAACTATCACTTTTTTGCCTTATTGCTGAGGAAAATACATAACTGTATGAAGGTTATAGTGATTGCTATTGTTACCACTGATATTACTATTAGGTGAATTCACTGAGATGCTCCCATGTGCTAGAGCTATACCATGCTTGTCATTTAATTCTCAAAGCACCCTACAGAGTAGGTATTAGCATACGTCCCTGACTCACAATGCAAGCAACGAGTGGGGAGACCAAGTACTACATTTAACACTGCCTTTATAGATAGGAGAGACAGAGCTGCGATCCACACTTGGGATCTAAGCCCATGCCCTCAGTCACGCTCTTTCCACCTGGCCCTGCTGCCTTGCTCAGTCCCATCCAGGCAGCCAAGAGCCTGGCTTTCCGCCTCAGGACTCCCAAGCCAGCCACATCACAGAGGCTGGGAGTAGGTGCTGCATAAGGTCTTTTCCAAGACAAATACTTGGATCCTATGAGAGGCCCCAGACAGTAGAGTGTCCTCTGTGAAAGCACAGTGTCTCAAGGGACAAGTATGCCCAACAGCCAAGATGGCACTGCTTGCTGGCAGCTTGCGCCCACAGCCACACATAACACACTGAGGCCTGCTCAACCCAGGGGCTGCATGAGCACAGTGACATCTGGCTGCACCCTGCTCCAGCCAAGCACAGGCAGCCCTCCTGAGAGATGGGATTCCCGAGGACCACCACTGAGCCTCTAAAAAACTTAAAAGCTTTCATTTTTCATACTCAAATATTAAACTACAAGTTTCTGCTCTCTCTCTTCCAAATATAGAAAGCTGCTCAAGCTGCACAAGAATGCCCCAGAGACTTAAACTCCCAGAGTCAAGTCACAGGAACCTTTGTGTGGGGCTCAAGTAAGTGTGCACAGTTAAGAGGGTTACAGTTAAGCCAGGCACAGTGGCACACACCGTTAGTCACAATGCTTGGGAGGCTGAGACAGGAAGATCGCAGATTTGAGACCAATAACAGCAACTTAGCAAGACCCTCAGCAACTTAGCGAGATTCTTCTTTCAAAATAAAATAGGCATGCCTCTGTAACCCCACTACTTGGGAGGCTAAAACCAGAGGATCACAGGTTTGAAGACAGTCATAACAACTTTAGGTAGACCCTCAGAAACTTAGCAAGACTTTGTTTCAAAATAAAAAAATAAAGGCCAGGCGTAGTGGCACATGCTTGTTATCCCAGCATTTGGGAGGCTAAGAAAGAAGGATCGTGGTTCAAGGACAGCCTCAGCTACTTAGGGAGGCCCTCCGCAACTCAGTGAGACCCTATTTCAAAATAAAGAATAAAAAATAGGGCTGGAGGTGTAGCTCGGAGGTAGAATGCCCCTGGGTTCCATCCCCAGTACCACAAAAAATAAAATAAAATAAAATAAAATAAAATAAAATAAAATAAAATAAAATAAAATAAAATATAAAGCCAGGCAGATTACAGGTTCTCGGCCAGCCTCAGCTCTTTAGCGAGGCCCTCTGCAACTTAGTGAGACCCTGTTTCAGAAATAAAGAATAAGCCGGGCGTGGTGGCGCACGCTTGTAATCCCAGCATTTGGGAGGTTGAGACCAGAGTATCACGGTTCGCGGACAACCTCAGCTACTTAGTGAGGTCCTCCGCAATTTATTGAGACCCTGTTTCAAAATAAAGAATAAAAAACAGGGCAGGGGGTGTAGCTCAGAGGTTAAATGCTCTGGGTTCCATCCAGACCCACAAAAAAAATGAAAGAAAGGAAGAAAGGGAAGGAGGGAGGGAGGGAGGGAGGGAGGGAGGGAGGGAGGAAGAAGGAAGGAAGGAAGGAAGGAAGGAAGGAAGGAAGGAAGGAAGGAAGGAAGGAAGGAAGGAAGGAAGGAAGGAAAATAGGGCTGGGGATATAGCTTGGAGGTAGAATGACTGAGGTTCAATCCCCAGTACCAAAATAATTAAATTAAATTAAATTAAATTAAAACAATAAAAAGGGCTGAGGGTATAGCTCAGAGGTGGAACACTCCTGAGTTCAATCTTCAGTACAAAAAAAAAAAAAAGATAGTTACAGCCAGTGTTTGTCTAAGAGTCATGCATATAGTAAAGGGAAAAGGACCTAATGTTTACCATCCAGTTTGAACTACTGATACTCGGAAGGCATTGCAAAGGAACACACACAGCTCCCTTACTCTCCACACAATATAACCAGATATATGAGCTGCAGAGACTAACTTAAAAAGACATATGACTATGCTAACACCCACACAGGTGGAAAAGATGTTTTGGGATATCTGGTGTTTGTTCATATCTATACCTTTCCCATGGGGAAATAAAATGTGTTTTGGATGGCTGAAACCAAAATGAAGAGGTTTCAATATCATAAAGCTGTGCTTCCGACGTGGAACATTACTTAAGTCAATGCAATTTGACAAGATCCAGCTTTACACAATTATGAAGCCTGGGGGGCTCCATCAGCCAGATGCAAAGAACTCTATTCCTCAAATGTGTGTGACTTTTTGGGTGCAAGAACAGAATACAAAGACTTCAACCCAACTTCTGTGCACCCCTGCCCACCAAGGACATTTGTTAAGCACCATAAATGAGTAGGATAGTACTTGAGGCTAAATCCCAGAGTGCAGTGGCAGGAGAACAAAGGAAGAGGAAAAGAACCCTCAAAGTGGCAGAGAGAGAGAGAGAGAGAGAGATATTGATTAATTGTGTGATTGTGTGTGTAAATCCTAGCAAACGATTCAAACCAGTCCAGTTACAGGGTAGCAAAAGAGATGAACTGGGGAGACAAGAGATGAATTGGGGAGATGTCGTGCCCAAGGATGCCCAAAGCACACCTGGTCACCCCCATCACGTCAACGGTGGCACCTCAGGTAGGTGCTGCCTCCGGGATGCCCAATGAGGTGCTGTGCTTCTCTTCTTGGCCAGCCTCCCCACCCTTCCCATCATTCCTCACCCATGTTCCTGGGCACTGCTCAGGCTCAATTTCTCACCCTTCCAGTCTAAGGACTATTGGAAACATTATGTGAGATAATATATATAAACTTAAGCACCGGGCGTGGTGCCGTACGCTTGTAATCCCCGCACGTGGGAGGTGGAGACAGGAGGATCGCACAGGTTCGAAGGCATATGCGCTGGCTTAAGAGACCCTGTTTCCAAAATAAAAAAGTATAAAATAGGTCTGGGTGTGTAACCCGGAAGTAGAAGAGCTTCCAGGAACCCCAGTGCCACCAAAAAATATATATATATATAAAAACTTCAGCATGAGGGGGACACTCACTAAAAGATAACCAAGTCAACTTTTATTCTCTTCCCCCTCTGCCTCATCTCAGCAGTTCCCAATACCTAGGAATAGCCTTCTCTTTCCACTCTGAAATCTGACTACCACTCCCGTGTTTTCAAGCACAACTTCTGCCTCCACCTCAAACTGGTCCATCTCAATAAGGCTGGATGCCAAACTTCTCAAAACTGTGAGGGCCACTGCTGACAGGCAAGTATCCCTAGCACAGATGGGATATTTGGTTTGTGGTAAAAATGACAGCCTGCTGCTTAAGCATGGAAACTTGAAGAATGCAGTGGACCCATACTATATTCTAAAAGTCTTCAATGAGCTGGGCATGCTTGTAATCCCAGGACTGGCACATGCTCGTAATCCCAGGACTTGGTAGGCTGAGACAAGGAGGATCACATGTTCGTGGCCAGCCTCCACTACTTAAGAGAGGCCCTCTGCAACTTAGTGAGACCCTGTCTCAAAATAAAGAATAAAAATAGGACTGGGATGTAGCTGGGTGGTAAAATGACCCTGGGTTCAACCCCGGGTACCATAATAAATAAGTCTTCAATGTCATCCAGCCTTTGCACCCTATGAGCATGCTGAAAATACTGACCACAATGGAAAAAAAGAAAAAGACAGTAGGATCCATGTAATCATTTCAATTGAACTGCTTCTAGAAGAGGCATTTTAAAAGCCTCTGGCTGTTAAATGCCAAACACTTGAGATAAGAACACTGATCCACCTAAGCATGAAATTACAAATGAAAACTTCTTGCAGGAGAAAACATCCTTAGTATTCACAAAATTCACTGTGAATCGCACAAAATTAATTCAGACATTTGTAGTAAGAAAATATTGTACCAATAACCATCTTTCATCATCCAAATTGGGATTTGTCTCCACCACAAAGCTCTTCTTGCCTCTGCAGCTTTTCTCTGGTCTTGCCACGTGGCATGTGCTGCCCCCACCTCCCTGACTACAAGCTCCCTGGTAAGCAAGGGTGGCCTCCTCCATCTCTGACTCCTTGACCCAGGCAATGGCTGACACACAGTAGATATTCAGATTTATTTCCCACCAAAAGGAAACAAGCTCCTAATTTCAATCACTGCCATGCTCCTAGGCACCCAGGCCCGTCACTTGTCATCCAGTTTGTTGTGCCAAAATGTCTCCTCAGAGGGAGGTTTGGTGTTCAGAACCTGGGTTTGAGTTGTGGCTCTGCTGTTTAATAGCTATGTGATCTGTGGGTACTGATAAATAAGAGGGGAAAAAATGAGTGTTTTCATGTCTCTTATGCTATGTGTCCAAAAGCTAACATTCAGTTTTCTTTTTAAATTTTAAGCTGTAGACCTAAGTTTGTCATATGTAAAAACAGGTCATGATAGATTCTAAAACCTGTATGATTACTGTGAGGAGTAAATGAAACAAAAAAAATCTAAGTTAAAAATCATCTAAAGTATCTAAATGAGACTTCTGGGACGATGGTGACTATGAAAAGCAGCATTTACGAGTCTCGCTAACAATCGATCTCTATTGTCATAAAATCAGCACTTTTCATAGCCAGAAAACACCATCAGCAGAGAAATAAAAACTATAAATACAAGGGACAGAGAAAAAAAAGACTAGAAGAACAACCAGAGACCAGAAAAGAAACCAGCCTGCATTACGGCGGCAGAGCCACGCCGGCGCCATCTTGCCTCGCAGTACCAGGCTCCAGAGAAGAAAGGGACTCAGAACGGAGCTCAAAACCAGAGAAGAAATACGCCAGACTCACGGTGGAGAAAGATGCCAGACTCACGGTGGAGGACACGGCAGCAGTGCCATATTGCCAGCAGCAGCAGTGAGTTCACCATGCCCGCAACAGCTCCAAATCAGCGCATTCAACAACGCACCAGGCTCCAGAGAAGAAAGGTAAACAAGGAGCTGAAGTGAGCAGCTGCAGATCATTCGGGTGTAATTCAGCAGATTTTTCAGTACAAAGAACGTCTAAAACTCCCAGTGGCCAAGCTCATCATGCCCTCCAGGGACACAGAACGGATCTCAAAACCAGAAAAGAAAAACTCCAGCCTCATGCCTGATGAGGGTGTGCCAGCAGCGCCATATTGCCAGAGGCAGCGGCGAGTTCACCCTGCCCACAATAGCCCCCTAAAGGAGAAATCCCTGTACTGCATGCCCAGGGACTTTGATAATCTCCCTGGGTCTGAGATTTTGCAGTCCAACCCAGTGAAGGAGTAGCAGTGGCTGAGATACCACACCCTAGTCGCAGCTCCCCGTGGGAAAACACCCAGCCTGGAACCCCCATGGTCTCGCGCAGCCTCGATTAACTCCCTGGGTCTGAGACTTTGCGATACAACCCAGTAAAGGAATAGTGATGACTGAGATTACCACAGACTCGAGATCCAGAGCACCCTAAGTGAAGTCGCAGTGACCCAGGGAAGAACCCAGAGAAGGCACTAACTTCTAAAATCATGGGAAGGAGGAATAACAATGGAGCAATGAATGCCCACAACCCCACAACATCAGAACCTAAAACACAGAAATTCAGAGATCCCCAGAAGATCAAATCAGGAATATAACTGTAGAAATAAAACAGGACCTTTGAAAAGAATATAGAGAAAGTTTAAAAGAAAGAAAGGATGCAATCATTGAAGTAAAGGCATAAACAATCAATTAGACCACATGGAGGATAGAATCTGCTCCAAGAAGATGATCACTCCAAAAACGAACACATAGTTTATAATTTAGAAAAAAAAAATCCGACAGCAGGAATTTGACATTGAAGAAATATGGGCCCATTTTAAGAGAGCTAACCTATGAATAATTGGAATAGAGGAGGGAAAAGAAGGTTAAACCAAAGGGATCTTCAAGGAAGATCTCTTCAAGGAAGTAATAGCAGAAAATTTTCAAAACATAGACCAAGAGGTCAATACACAGGTCCAGGAAACTTATAGAACTCCCTTTAGACAGGATCAGAGAAGAGGTTCCCCATGCCATATAATTGTCAAAAGACCAATGTGGAAGCCAAGGAGAGAATCTTAACGTCAACAAAAACAAAAGGCCAAGTGACATTCAGAGGCAAACCAATTAGAATCACTCCAGTCTGAAAGCCAGAAGGGCTAGAAGTAACATATTCCAAACTCTGAAAGAAAACAATTTCCAGCCAAAAATTTTCTACCCAGCAAAACTATCAAATTAGATGGGGAAATAAGAAGCTTCCAAGACAAACAGAAACTGAAGGAATTTATGTCTTCAAAACCAGCACTATAGAAAATACTCATAGGCACAGATAAACACTTTTTCAACAAGACTGCAAAGGCACAACAAATTAAAAGGCGAATCAATACGTGGGATTGCATGAAACTGAAGAGCTTCTGTTCAGCAAAGGAAACTATCAAGAACCTCAACCGAGAGCCAACAAGAATGGGAGAAGATTTTTGCCACCTACACCTCCGATAGAGAACTAATATCTAGAATATACAGAGAACTCAAGAAACTCAACACTAAAAAAAAAAAAAAAATCATCCAATCAAAAAATGGGCAAGCAAACTAAATAGACACTTCAAGAAAGAAGAAATTCAAATGGCCAATAAATGCATGAAAAAATGCTCAACATCAGCAATACCACTTCTGGGTATCTACCCAAAAGAAAGGAAACCAAACTACCAAACTAATGCATGTGTATCTATGTTCATAGCTGCACAATTCACCATAGCCAAACTATGGAACCAGCCAAGATGTCCATCAACAGATGAATGGATTACAAAACTGTGAGATATGTACACAATGGAATTTTACTCAGCCATTAAAAAAAACTAAATTACATCATTTTCAGGGAAATGGATGGAACTGGAGGACATTATGCTATGTGAGATTAGTCAGTCACAAAAATAAGAAATCAGATGCTTTCCCTAATATGTGAAAGCTAAGGAGAAATGGGTCATAGGAGGAACTCTAGATGAAAAAGGAAATCCTATAGAGGAGCAAACAAGACAACCTAAATGAGGGGACTGGAGAGGGGAAGAAGGAAATTCTCTAAAACACGCAATGTTCTTAAACATATCGAAGTCAACCACTAAGCCAAGCAAGTGAAGGAGGGATGGGGAGGGAGTGAGGTGGGAATTGGGTAGGGGTTAAATCGGTGATGTGTACATGTATGTACACACAAGTTTTTTACCCCAGTATGATGTATGAATATAATGCACCAATAAAAAATTTTTAAAAAGCCGGGTGTGGTGGCGCACGCTTATAATCCCTGCACTTGGGAGGTGGAAACAGGAGGATCACACAGGTTCTAAGCCAGCCATGCCCTGTTTCCAAAAATAAAATAGGTCTGGGAGTGTAACCCAGAGGTAAAAGAGGCTTCCAGGAACCCCAGTACCACCAAAAAAAAACCTAAAAAATAAAATAGTACCAGGCATGGTGATAAAAAAAAATATCTAAATGAAATTAAAAAGCTAAATCTTGAAACTGCCCTCTGCATAGAGTAGGTGGTTAAAAAGTAATATTTCACCATTTTGGTGGCACTGTCTATGATTTCAGTTCTGCGAGGCTGAGACTGGAGGTTCACAGGTTTGAGGTCAGTCACAGCAACTTCCTGTTTCAAAATTTAAAAACATCTAATAGGACTAGGAGTATAGCTCTGAGGTAAAATGCCCCTAAGTTCCATCCCCAGAAACATACACACACACCCCTCATTCTACAGAAGAGAAAATGTGTGACCTCTGGGCGCTCACAAAGGGACAGTCTGCACTCACCCCGTCACCACCCCAATGATCCTACTGCCTGCGCGTTGATGAAGGAAGCACGGCCCCAGAGCACCTCAAAGGAATCTGCTACAGTATAGTGATGTGCCCGAGACATGCCTGACATGGCTTCCCACAAGAAGAGGTTAATGTGCAGTCAGGCCTTTTATGAAGGTGGACAGTGTCTTAAGAAGATGACACTGGTGCCTGTTATGTTCCAAGCACCATGCTGGAGGTCTTTATAACTCATTTCATTTTATTCTCACAACACGAGGACATGGCTACTCCTGTTATCACATCATGAAAGTGAATCTCAAGAGAGGTTAGGTCATAGAGCTAGTAAGTGGCAAAACTGATATCTGCATCAGGCCTACTAGTTCGATATCTCTTCTTAGCTTTCACTTAAACAGCTGTTCTTGAACATCCTTGTGGAAGGGACAAGGAACAGGTAGAGGCCAGGTGACATGTGCTTTGGGTGGGGTACAGAGGCCATGCGTGTGGTCCTGAGGCTGTAGGGCAGAGAGGGTGGAAAAGGCATCACTCACCTTCCTGGCTGTGTTTGCAAAGTGGGCACCACAGGCCTTGCAGCTTGGTTCCAAGCCTGTTGGAGAAGGGAAGGAGCTGTACCCAGGGTTGGCATAGGCTTGGGTCCTGGCTCCCTGGGCTGGTGGGACTTCCTCAGGCTGTCCATCCAAGCAGAACCAGTTGCAGCAGGTTGCCCACATGATAAAATCTGGTACAAGGAAAGAAGTGGGAAAAGTCTGAGTTCAGACACCAGGACCACAGTATTCATCCCCAAGTGTACAGGTGAGCAGGGATACTCAATCCACCCCCACTGAGTAGAATAGAGGAGATGCTTTCAGAGTCATAGATTTCTTGCCACTTCCTTTACCACCGTAGTTGCTGTTCCACAGGAAAGGTGAATAGGAACACTCTATCTGCTAGGGCAGGACAGATGCCAAGTTGGTAACTACTTTTCTAAGATTGTTGATTACTAACTGGGTTTCATCTGAAGTCTAACTCTGCATAATAGCAATTAAAATTGACTTAATATCCCCTTTATTTAGAAACATTACCTTATCTCTAAAGCTTAGACAGAAAGAACTTTATTGCACGCACACAGACACACACACACACACACACACACACACACACACACATATAATTCCACACTCACACTGACCACAAGGAGAATATATTATTAGTTCCTTTATATAGATGAGGCAGATCAGGCATGGTGGCCCACACCTGTAGTTTTAGCTATTCATTATTTATTTATTTATTGTTTGCGGTACTGGGGATGGAACCCAGGGGCATTCTACCTCTGAGCTACACACCCAGCCCGATTTTTTGTTCTATATTTTGAAACAGGGTCTCACTGAGTTGCAAAGGGCCTCACTAAGTAGCTGATGCTGTCCTCAAACCGCGATCCTCCTCTTTCAGCCTCCCAAATGCTGGGATTACAACCACGCCCAGCAGTTTCAGCTATTCAAAAGGCTGAGACAAGAGGATAGCTTGAGTCCAGGAACTTGAGACCAGCCTGGGCAACCTAGCAAGACCCTGTCTCAAAACAAATAAACCCAAACCCCCCAAAACATACAGATGAAGCAAGCCAGGCTGAAAGAATTCAGATGCATAGCTATATAGAGAAAACTAATATGGAGAGAGCCGAGATTCAAAAGCCCAAGTCTTTAACTCTGCACCTCCGGTCTTTTTCCTTAGGCCAAGTTGCCCCTTCACTCCCCCACCCCCACCAGCCAGCACAACTAACTATTCTTCCATGTGTATCCCCAATTTGAGACAGATTTCTATGACAACATGTATAATAGTTCCTTTCACAGACAATTTCTCTTCTACTCAATCCCTCTAAGGCAGGGGCTACCTATTCCCACCTATACTGTACTCTAGCAACACTGTGTGTGTAGCAGATGCTCAACAATGTTTTCCCCTCGAGCCGGGCGTGGTGGCGCACGCTTGTAATCCCAGTATTTGGGAGGCTAAGACAGGAGGATCGCGGTTCGCAGACAGCCTCAGCTACTTAGTGAGACCCTCTGCAACTCAGTGAGACTTGGTTTCAAAATAAAGAATAAAAAATAGGGCAGGGGGTGTAAGGGGGTGTAGCTCGGAGGTCGAATACCCCTGGGTTCCATCCCCAGACCCGCAAAAAAAAAAAAAAAGAAAAAAAGTTTGCCCCTCACTAAGTCTGTAATCTGTGAGTTGAAGAAGTTTTGGATTATTATTCCTATTTTGCATATCAAAAACAGGTATTGAAGGCAAGGGAGTTAATGATTTTTATGATTACAGAACAACGAGGATACAATCCCTCAACTATTAAGTTGCTAAAACATAATAAATAAGGCATAAATAACCTACTGAAAATGAGATATAAATAACCTCTAGGTCAGAATAACCTATAAAGGTGTTAAAAGGGTCCACTAAAATGCGAAGGAAGAACTGCCGTGAAACAGGAGTGTGTTTTCTACAGCAGACGTGGACATTCTGAGCCTGAACTCCTTTCTTATGGAAGTAAGACATGAAATGTTCAGCATTATCACTTGATAATCAGTTCACACAAAAGAATGTTATTTTTTGCTCTGTCTCCTGACTCACAGTTTTAACAAAGGCACTTTTATAGTTCAAAGACACAGTAAGAGAAGGAACTAAGAGGTCAACTGGTGGCCATTTTATAAGACAAAGAAATGGGCCAGGCGTGGTAGCGCAGGCTCGTAAGGGAGGCAGGAGACAGGAGGATCGCAGGTTCAAAGCCAGCTGCACTGGCTTAAGAGACCCTGTTTCCAAATTTAAAAAATATAAAAAATAGGTCTGGGAGTGTAGGCCGGAGGTAGAAGGGCTCCCAGGAACCCCAGTACCACGAAAGAAAGAAAGAAAGAAAGAAAGAAAGAAAGAAAGAAAGAAAGAAAGAAAGAAAGAAAGAAAGAAAGAAAGAAAGAAAGGAAGGAAGGAAGGAAGGAAGAAAGGAAGAAAGAAAGCGAGCGAGCTGGGCATGGTGGTGCCTGCCTACAATCCCAGTACTTGGGAAGCTAAAACAGGAGAATCACAGGTTTGAGGCCAGCAAGAACCTGTTTCAAAAAAATAAGCAAAAACCTGTTTTAAAATAAAATAAAATAAAAGCCAGGCATGGTGGCACACACTTGTAATCCATCCTGGATCCATGGAACACTGGATTCCATCCCCAGCATCGCAAAAAATAAACTAAAAATAAAAAATATGGTTGGGGGGTGTAGCTCAGAGGTAGAATGCCCCTGGGTTCCATCTCTAGTACCACAATAAATAAATAATTTTTTTTTCGGGTCTGGGGATGGAACCCAGGGCATTTGACCTCCAAGCTACACCCCCCTGCCCTATTTTTTTTTTTTTATTATTCTTTATTTTGAAACCAGGTCTCACTGAGTTGCAGAGGGCCTCACTAAGTAGCTGAGGCTGTCCGCAAACCGCGATCATCCAGGTCTCAGCCTCCCGAATGCTGGGATTACAAGCGTGCGCCACCACGCCCAGCTAAATAAATAATATTAAATTTAATTAAATTTAGAAAAGAATGGGGCTCAGCCAGAGGAAGTAATTTCCTGGGTCCAAGATGGTTATAACCGTATAGGTTATAACACATATATATAACTGTATATAACTGTATAGGTTATGTTCTACAGGTGTGGAACACCTGGCACAACTTGTCTTGTTCTAATAGGCATATTTGATTTATATCTGTCTCCCCCACTGGCCTGTGACTCCTGTAAGAACAGGGAGTGTGACAGCCTTACAGATCCCAGTTAAACAGGTGGTGTAGTCAGGCATGGTGGCGCACGCTTGTAATCCCAGCATTTGGGAGGCTGAGTCAGAAGGATCACAAAGATTCGAAGCCAGCCTTAGTTATTTAGTGAGGCTCTCAGTAACTTAGTCAGACCCTGTTTCCAAATAAAATATAAAATAGGTCTGGGAGTATACCAGGAGGTAGAAAACTCCTGGGTTCCACCCCCAGTACCCCCCAGTACCCTGTATGTGTGTGTGTGTGTGTGTGTGTGTGTGTGTGTGTGTGTGTGTGTGTATACACATACATATACACAGATGGTGTGACAAGGACTGCTGAACAAAGGAGTCACATCCAATACTTAAATCTTCACCAACTTCATTCAATTTCCTGTACATCAAAAACATTTTTCTGTGACTCAATATTACCTGTCTCAAGGCTCAAATTTCCAAGAAGAGCCAGAGGCTAAGACAGGAAAGGCAAGTTTCAAGGACAGCCTCAGAAAGTAGTTAAGACTCTCAGTAACCTACCAAGACTCTGCTTCAAAATAAAATAGAGCTGGGGGTGTAGCTTGGAGGTAGAAGACCCTGGGTCTAATCCCCAGCATCTCTCCCTCTCTGTCTGCCCCCCCCACACACACACACACGGAGTTCACATGAAATAATAAAGAGGTCCTCACACAGTATATGATAAAGTAAATGAGTTCTAGCCAGGCATGGTGGCACACACTTGTAATCTCAGTACTTGGGAGGCCAAGACATAAGGATCACAGGTTCGCGGCCAGCCTCAGCTACTCAGTGAAGCCCTCTGCAACTTAGTGAGACCCTGTTACAAAATAAAGAATAAAAAGCCAGGCATGGTGGTGCACGCTTGTAATCCCCATGGTTGGGAGGCAGAGACAGGAGGATTGCGCAGGTTCAAAGCCAGCCTTGCTGGCTTAATAGACCCTATTTTCAAATAAAATATAAAATAGGTCTGGGTGTAGCCCGAAGGTAGAAGGGTTCCATCCCCAGTACCACCAAGGAAGGAAGGAAGGAAGGAAGGCAGGCAGGCAGGCAGGCAGGGAGGCAGGCGGGCGGGCAGGCTAGGGATGTAGCCTAGTGGTAGAATGCCCCTGGGTTCATTCCCTAGTACCTCCAAAAAAAAAAAAAATAAAAGTAAATGAGTTCTTTATTGGCAAGAGAATGAACCACAGAGGAGCAGTGTGCTTCTGAGAAAGGAATTTTGTAATTCTCTAAAAGCATGGAAGACAGAGTGCAAAGGTGAGAGGAAGGCCAGGTCTGGAACCAGAAGGTCTGGGTCCCCAGCCCTGCTCTGCTGCTGCTGTGGGTGGTGCCATCTCCCTCTCACGGGCCACACCTTCCAGTTTCTCCTGTGGACAACCTGCAGGCCGTGAGGCACTGAATCAACATCAGCTGCTGCTCTCTGCACTATAACAATGTCTCTAACTCCAGTTTTCCTGGGAAGGCAAAAGTAGAAAGCAAACCTGGAGGTGTCACCACAATTACCACTTGGCGCTCTGGCTAGAGGTGATTCACTGGCTTCACATTCCCATCTGCACAGAGCCTTTACCAAGGCCCAAGGCCCTGCTCTGCCCTGCCCAGTGCAAAGTGAATGAGCTTGGTATCTACCTCACAGAGCCCATGGTCTAGTCAGGGAACTAGAATATAAAGTGAACACCCTGAAATGTAAGGAGATTTGTACAGTGTATGGGGGCAGGGGCTATGAAAATGGAAGTGACTGGCTCTACAGGGACAGTGGCATGACCAGAAAAGACTTCTCAAGTGAAATGCTAAACCTTAATGTGAGAATGGACAGAAATTCACCAGAAAACCACAAATAGAAGGAATTTTCAAAAATAAAAACAAACAGCATGCAACATGGCAACATGGCATTAGAAAAATGACAAAATGTTAGTTCAAGGGTAAGTGGGGGTAGAGAAGGGGGCACAAGTAAACAAGGGGCCATGGAAAAACCCTGAGTTCCAAGGTAAGGAATCTGGATTTTTACCTTATGTGAAATGGGCCGTGACTGATGACTGAAGTCTCCAGGGGTCAGGTTTCACAATCTTATTTGCATATTAGAGCATACTCACAGGAGAAAGTGGTGAGAGAGCAGAGCAGCAAGGGGAGGGTTAAGAGCAGGAAGCTGCTACAGTCAGAGGCAAGAGGTGGTGATACAGGATATGGGCATATGAGAGAGGGACAGAGAGCTCTAACACAGTGAGCAGAATGTGCTGATTACCTGAATGAAGTGGAAGAGGACGAAAAAAGAAATCCAAGGGTCTCTCTCTCTCTCTCTCTTTTTTTTTTTTTTTTTTTTTTGGCAGAAATAGGGATGGAGTCCAGGGCATTCTACCTCCAAGGTACACCCCTAGCCCTATCTTTTTATTCTTTTGAAACAAGATCTCACTAAGTAGCTGAGACTGTCCAAGAACCAAGATCCTCCTTGTCTTAGCCTCCCAAGTACGGGGATTATGAGTGTGTGACACCACACCTGGCTCAAGGGTCTCTTAATTACACAACAAGATAATTTGTGGAATCATTTATGTCCTCAGGAGTAGGCACATATATGTGTGTGTATGGATGAAAGCAGGGGCAGAGAATTCAAATGGTGACTTTTATACCTGTGGGACATGCTGGTGTACATGTGGGTCCATGTACACATCTGGGCTAGCAATAAAGGCTGGGGGATCCCTGGCCTGCTGGAATTACATAAAGCCAGAGTGGACAGGGGACTGAGGAGGTGATCTAGGTCAGGAGAAGAGGGCCTTGAAAAGAGAAGAGGGAGAGCCGGGCGTGGTGGCGCACGCTTGTAATCCCCGCGCTTGGGAGGCAGAGACAGGAGGATCGTACAGGTTCAAAGCCAGCCGCAAGCGCTGGCTTAGGAGACCCTGTTTCCAAATAAAAATGTAAAAATAGGTCTGGGAGTGTAGCCCGGAGGTACAAGGGCTTCCAGGAACCCCAGTACCACCAAAAAAAAAAAAGAAGAGAGAAAAGGGAGGAGGAACTCTCAGAGGTGGGAGAACTGGAAGAGTCTTTTCAGTTTCAAAAAGAAATGATCAACCGGGCGGGAGTGATGGCGCTTGTAATCCCCCTGCTTGGAAGACAGAGACAGGAGGATCGCACAGGTTCGACGCCAGCCATGCTGGCTTAAGAGACCCTGTTTCCAAATAAAATATAAAAAAATAGGTCTGGGAGTATAGCCCGAAGGTAGAATGCCTCTGGGTTCCATCCCAGTACCGCCTAATTAATTAATTAATTAATTGAAAGAAATGATCAACCAGGAATGGTGCCACATGCTTGTAATCCCAGTACTTGGGAGGCTGAGACAGGAGGATCACAAGTTTAAGAATAGCCTCAGCAAGTAGTAAGACTCTCATCAACCTAGTAAGACCCTGTTTCAAAATACAAACATAGGGGTAGGGGTGTATCTCAGAGGTAAAACGGCCCTGGGTTCAATCCCTAGTACCACAATAAAAAAAAATTTTTTTTTTCAATGTTATCAGATGACCCAGAGCACAAAATATAACAAGGAGTGCAAAATGCCCAAGGACTTGGCTCCAGGGAAGTGTGAGTGTACTCTCTGCCTGAGGAATTTAGGAAGAAAGACACTGACTGATAACCACAGGTTGGAAAGCAAATGAGAAGCAAGAACTCGCAAGACTCCAAGAACAAATTACTCTTTCAGAAACCTGACTGTGAAAGAGAGAAAGCATTAGCTAAAGAGGACCCGGGATCACCAAGGTAAATGTAGGCATATACCCCGGCTGCAAAAGACATCCCCAAAGACTAAGAGACTGGAGGGAGAGAGAAACTGGCAGTCACCGAGGGAAAAAGGGCCATGGGTAGAAAGAGTGATCAAATGATCAGACTAGGGGTGGGGTCCTCCTGGGCAGGAGAAGGGTCACCTCTTTCACCAGAGTGGAGCAGAGGTAAAGGCAGATGAGACCAACAAGAAGTTTATAGAATTAGCAACAAAAAAGCACAAGAATAAAATAAAAAGGGAAGAGAATAAAGATCTAGACACAAGAAGAAAATAAGACTATTCTGGGGATGAGAGTATAGCTCAGAGACAGATCACTTGCCTAGTATACACAAGGCCCTGGACTCAATCCCCTACCCCCTACACACACACACACACACACACACACACACACACACACGCATGCACGCACACATGCACACACACTCAAAGAGAGGAATTTTTCCTTCAAATAAAGAATCTACACATTGTAAATTTGTCCTAAGAGGTAAGGGTTCAGCCATAAAATGGGTAGACCCACTTGGTAAGGCATAAGCAGCAGGAAAAAAAAGGGAAGGCTATATGTTGTTGAAATTCATTCCTTCACCAAGCCCTCAGGAAGCGCCAGTTATGTGGCAGGTGCCAGGGAGACCACAGACAAGCTCCTTGACCTGAGGAGGCTGGGGGCCCAGAAAGGCACTTAACTCGGCCATCGTCGGCTCCCAGCCAACAGAGCCCCTTACTCCACATCATTTCACTCCTTCTACGCCCAAGGGCCTCCCCTAAGCACTCTGAAAGAAAAGCTAGCTACCTGCCTACTCAGGCATCTGGCTACTCTCAAAAAGGAGGACTTAGTCCTGTGAGACTTGAATCCTATAGTCCCACAGCCTCATGGTCAGAAGCACAAAGTCTTACCCTGGGTGTGAGTGGTGGGGAGGGCTCTGGGGAGAAGGAACAGGTGGCCAGAGTCTCAGTGCTACAATACCTCAGATGTGCTCAGTCTAACAGAACAGGCTCGCCGCAGTCAGCAGACTAGACTAGGCTTTTACTCTTGTTGACAGATAGTTGAATACCGAAAAGGAAACCTTTGCTAATGTGGTCAGTTAGAAGTACTCTCCTACCAAACTGGCAAGCTCTAAGCCTAAATGACAACTGTTGCAATGTTGACAATGCCATGCAAGCTAAACACTTTTTCTTGGCAATAATTTTTCATCCCTCAGCTCCAAATAGGTAGATCCACATGCAGCCTCTGATTTTATGGCTCAAAGTGGAGCTAATCATAGGGTGTGGCAAGCACATTGAAAAACTTAACTCTCTAGCTTGGCATGGTGGTGCCTACCTGTAGACCCAGTTCTTGGGAGGCTAAGACAGGAGGATCACAGGTTTCAGGCCAGCCTCAACAACCTACTGCGGACCTCTGCAACTTAGTAAGACTCTGTTTCAAAATAACAAATAATATAGGGCTGGAGGTATATCTCAGAGGTAAAATGCCCCTGGGGTCTATTCCCAGTACCAAAACAAACAAACAAAAACAAAAATAAAAACAAACCAAAACTTTACTCTCTGACCTGCATCATCTAATCTTAAAAGAAAATTAGTGAGCCGGGCGTGGTGGCGCACGCTTGTAATCCCAGCATTCGGGAGGCTGAGAACTGGAGGATCGCGGTTCGCGGACAGCCTCAGCTACTTAGTGAGGCCCTTTGCAACTCAGCGAGACCCGGTTTCAAAATAAAGAATAAAAAATAGGGCAGGGGGTGTAGCCCGGAGGTCAAATGCCCCTGGGTTCCATCCCCAGACCCGCAAAAAAAAAAAAAAAAAAAAAAAGAAAATTAGTATCACACTGGGGACTTGGAAATTCTTGCTTGGACTCTCCTCTTCCTCCTCTGAAAAGATGCGCTTGTGACTTAATCCTTAAGAACAGTATAACTGTTCTCCTACTGTACTTGTCTGAAAGTTGCCTGGCTCTCCTATTCTGCCTGAAGGGGAGAAGGGAACAAAATCTAGGGCTGGGGGTGAACAAGAAAAGTTTACTATTCCTGTGAAACAACCTGAAGTAAGAGAAGCCAGAATATCAGCTAGCGTGCGGGGTTGTCGGTTGGATGGGTATGCTGGTGTATCTTGGGAGATTTAACTTGCTAAACAGGCAAATCACAGTGTGAGATAAGTGATCTAGTACAGGGATTGAATACAGTTATGGTTAGAGGCAAAGGGGTAGAAGATGTGACTTCTCCGTGTTAAGGCTCACATCACCAGATAATTTTAAAACAACTCTTCAATTGTTCGCAGGCCCCAGGCCAATAACTTAAAGTGGATAGGTGGCTGTCAGGGGCTTTCCCAGAAAGGGGAGAGGGGAATAGAAAGGTCTCAATAGTTTGCTACATAAGTCCAAACCATCTTGTGAACCCAAAAAACAAAGGCGGTTAAGTCCCCGAGGTCTTCTTCCAATCTGTTCTGATCATAATGAACTGCCGTTGGTGCACCAAGGCGATTCTGCAACCCGAGACTTCCCTGGCTGCAAAAACAGCCACTTCCTGACGAACACTCTTATAGTGAGCCTACTGTGTAAGACTTCACAGAAATCCCTGAAAAACACCTAACTAAAACACCCCAAAACTCAAAGAACAGCCTTTTGACAGGGCAAATCAAAAGGTGGCTGTATAGCAAGCCTTACAGAATCACCTCCAGTTTACTGAGGGTGTATTCCTGAAAAGAGTAAAAGCATCTATGCTCTACGTGCATAAAGGAAAGATCCCACGTTATGGATCCTTAACACAGAATGAGCTTGGCTTCATCTTGCCTTGAAAAGCAATTAAAGTACAATCACGAAGGCTTTGAAAAGAAATGCTATGAAAGGCCTATCAATATGGCTTAGCTATGCTGGATGTGGTGGCACATGCTTGTAATCCCAGCATTCTGGAGGCGGAGACCAGAGGATTGTGGTTAGCTGGCAGTCTCCCCTACTTAGCGAGGTCCTTCGCAACTCAGTGAGACCGTTTTTCAAAAATAAAAAACAGCCGGGCACGGTGGCGCATGCTTATAATCCCAGCATTTGGGAGGCTGAAACAGGATATAGGTTCATGGCCAGCCTCAGCTACTTAGTGAGGCTCTCCACAACTTAGTGAGACCCTGTTTCAAAATTAAGAATAGCCAGGAATGGTGGCGCACGCTTATAATCCCCGTGCTTGGGAGGCTCACACAGGAGGATCGCACGGGTTTGAAGCCAGCCTCAGCTACTCAGTGAGGCTTTCAGCAACTTAGTGAGACCCTGTTTCCAAATAAAATATAAAAAAGGTCTGGGAGTATAGCCCAGAAGTAGAAAGCCTCTGGGTTCCACCTCCAGTACCACCAAAAAAATAAAATAAAATAAATAATAATAATAATAGGCTTGGGGGTGTAGCTCGAAGGTAGAATACCCCTGAGTTCCATCCTAAGTACCGCAATAAATAAATAAATAAATAAACAAACAAACAAATAGACAAAAAATAGGGCTGAGGATGTAGCTCAGAGATAGAATGTCCCCGGGTTCCATTCCCAGTACCGCAGGAAAAAAAAAAAAAAAAAGGCTTAGCTAAGCCTCCCTAAATGACTGGTAGGTAATTACTTTTTTTTTAATGTGTGGAGATTTTTTTTTTTGGTGGTGATGGTACTGGGGTTTCTGGAAGCCCTTCTCCCTCCAGGCTACACTCCCAGACCTATTTTATAACTTCTTTTTTTATTTGGAAACAGGGTCTCTTAAGCCAGAGCAGCTGGCTATGAACCTGCGTGATCTTCCTGTCTCCGCCTCCCAAACCCAGGGATTACAAGCGTGCGCCACCACGCCTGGTGATGTGTGGAGATTGAACCCAGTCTATCTCCAAGCTACACCCCGAGTCCAATTTTTTTTTTAATTATTTTATTTTGAAACAGGGTCTCACTAAGTTGCAGAGGGCCTAAGTAGCTGAGGCTAGCTTTGAACCCATGTGATCCTCCAGTATCAGCCTCCCAAGTACTGGAATTATAAGCATGTGCTACCACACATGGCTAGTATTACATATTTTGAGAAGGAGAAAGCACTTGTTCTCTACTAAAAGATTGCTTCTTATCTGCTAGCACTGAGCTAGGTACTTTACCTTGTGTAATCTCATGTGATTGCAACAAGGTAGATTAGTCTTTCCACTTGCAGGAAAGAAAACTAAGATACAGAGAAAAGGTACTAAAGATCACAGCCAGAGGTAGCAAGTACAGGATCTGAACTTACATGGCGAAGCCCCGGAAGCCTATACTCTGCAGGCTACAAGAGAAGTACTCCTGATTTTATTAAAATAAAAAAAAAGTCTACCCACCCTGTAGGTCATCCCCTTCTAGTCTCTGGCTCTATCTCTACTGGAACTTTCCTATCAAATATTCCGGCACTGCTCCAGGATCTCCCAAGTTTTTAAAAACTCTTTCTCGGCCGGGCGTGGTGGTAATCCCCGTGCTTGGGAGGTGGAGCCAGGAGGATCACACTGGTTTGGAGCCAGCCTCGGTGGCTTAAGAGACCCTATTTCCAAATTAAAAAAAAAAAAAAATATATATATATATATATATATATATATAGTAGGTCTGGGAGTGTAGCCCAGAGGTAGAAGGGCTTCCAGGAACCCCAGTACCACAAAAAAAAAAAAAAAAACTCTTCCTCATCATTAGGCAAATATGAATTACAACCAGAGTGTGTTACTACCGAACACTAACTAGAATGGCTAAAATGGAAGAGAGTCTAGCAAGTTTTGGTAAGAATGAAGAGCAACGAAAACGCTAACACTGCTGATAGAAGTGTAAATTAATAAAAGCAATTCAGAAATATATGTGTGTGCTGCCGGGCATGGTGGCGCACACTTGTAATCCCCGCGCTTGGAAGGCAGAGACAGGAAGATTACACAGGTTCGAAGCCAGCCGCGCTGGCATAAGAGACCCTGTTTCAAAAATATAAAATAGGTCTGGGAGTGTAGCCCGGAGACAGAAGGGCTTCCAGAAAGAAAGAAAGAAAGAAAGAAAGAAAGAAAGAGAGAAAGAAAGAGAGAAAGAAAGAAAGAAATATATGTGTGTATATGTGTACATACACACATACAAATACATACATTTATTTCCATGGTTTTGCAATTTTACCTCTAGTTATAATTCCAACAGAAATACATTCACCAAAAGAAGAAGAAAGTAGCCGGGCGTGGTGGCGCACGCTTGTAATCCCTGCGCTTGGGAGGCAGAGACAGGAGGATCGCGCAGGTTCGAAGCCAGCCACGCTGGCTTAAGAGACCCTGTTTCCAAAAATAAAAAAAAGAGGTCTGGGAGTGTAGCCCAGATATAGAAGGGCTTCCAGGAACCCCAGTACCACCAAAAAAAAAAAAAAGAAGAAGAAGAAGAAAGTAAACAAGAATATTCATAGAACTGCTATTATAATGACTCCAACATAGAAACAATGCAAGGTCTATCAACAGAAGTACATTGTGGTATGTTCATACAACAGTCAGAATAAACTACAAATACATTCAATATTGATATAGGTAAATCTTATAAATATACTGATGAGTGAAAGAAGCAGATATAAATAAACACATACTAGATGATTCTATTTATATATTCAAAACCAGGCAAACTACCTTATGGTGTAGCAGTCAGGATATATAGCCAGGTGTGGTGGTACATGCCTGTAGTCCCAGCTACTCCAGAGGCTGAGACAAAAGGGTCACTTGAGCCCAGGAATTTAAGACCAGCCTGGGCAACATAGTGAAACTCTGTCTAGGGGAGAAAAAAAAAGGAAAAGGAAAGGGGAAAAAAGGAATCAGGACAGTAGTTATCCTTAGGATAGGATAACAGATGAAAGGTGGCACAGAGACTCTTCTGGTAACATTCCATTTTTTTAACCTGAGTGTTGGTTAGACAGATATGTTTGCTTTATGAAAAATTCATCAAATAGTACACTTACATTTTATGTACTTCTCTGGCAATGTATATATGGGAGTTTTATTGTATTTTTTTATTTTTATTCATTTTATTTATTTATTTATTTTTTTGGTGGTACTGGGGTTCCTGGAAGCCCTTCTACCTCCGGGCTATACTCCCAGACCTATTTTTATATTTTTATTTGGAAACAGGGTCTCTTAAGCCAGCGTGCGCTGCTGGCTTCGAACCCGCGTGATACTCTTGTCTCTGCCTCCCAAGCGCGGGGATTAAAAGCGTGCACCACCACACCCGGTTTATTTATTTTTGTGGTACTGGGAATGGAACCTAGGGTCATTCTACCTTCAAGCTACACCTCCAGCCCTGTTTTTTTATTCTTTATATTGAAACAGGGTCTCACTGAGTTGCAAAGGGCCTAAGTAGTAGCTGAGGCTGTCTGCGAACCATGATCCTCCTGTCTCAACCTCCCAAATGCTGGGATTACAAGCGTGCACCACCATGTTGGCTAGGAGTTTTATTTTTTATTTATTTGCATGAGTATATGTTTGTGGTACTGGAGATTGAACTCAGGAGCATTCTACTTCCTAGCTACAACCCCAGACCTTTTTGGTTTTCATTTTGAAACAGAGTGTCCCTAGGTTGCTCAGAGTCTCACTACTGCAGAGGCAGATCTTAAACCTATGATACTCCTATCTTAGCCTCCCAAGTACTTGGATTACAGGTATTTACCATCACACCCAGCACGGGGATGTAGCACCTAGAATATTTATACTTTGTAAAATAAATAAAGCCTGGCGTGGTGGTGCAAGCTTGTATTCCCAGTACTTGGGAGGCTGAGACAGAAAGATCTCACCTTTGAGAACAACCTCAGCAAGGGGTGAGATCCCCAGGAACCTAACACGACGCTGTTTGGAAATAAAAAGAGAGCCAGGGGTGTAGCTCAGAGGTAGAACGCCCTGGGTTCAAACCCCAGTGGCACACACACAAAAATAAATAACAGAATAAAACCATTCTGATCCTATACCCTTCCCCCAATTAAAGCTCATTTTCTTTTGCTGTGTTCTACATCAAACTTTCTGCAAATATTTGACTTCAGTTCCTTAACCTCTAATTCACTCTTCAACCTTCTCCTAATCTAGCTTGACTGACCATTCCACCTAACTGCTTTCCAAGGTCACCGGGGAATTCTGAGTGGCCAGACCTAACTGACACGTCTCTCAGCCTCTCAGCAGTGCTGGACACAGTAACCCTTCCCTCCTTCTCAAATCACCCTCCTTTGAGCCAGTGCTTCGCTTCCAGAACTCTATGTCCTTGGCTTTCCTCCTACCTCAAAGCCCCTTTGCTGGGTCTTGCCCCCCAGTACTCAAATGTTGGTGCGTCTAGGCTGTCCTGAGCTGCTGCTCCATCTGTGCCTCAAGTGGCTTTCAATGCCAGGCTAGAGCTTAACATTCAGATTTTTACCTTCATCTCCTCCCCCAGCCTGGCGGGCTAACTCATCATCTTTCATGGACTACTTGGGTTTCCCTCCTCAGGCCCTCTGGCTTTGCTGTTTGTTTCTTCTGCCTGGACTGTTCTCCCAAGAACGCTACATGCTGGCTCCTCCTCATCTCATGCATAAGAAACATTTGGTATTAACTGGTACTATCTGTTCAACATGTTAACTGCCTTCCTTAAGTGCATGGAAACGGAAGGCAGGGGCTTTGTGTTCCACTGTACTTCCAGAGCCTAGGGTGGTTCCTGGAAGAAAGAAGTCTCCCAACTCGGCTTCTTTCCTATCCTTGCTCCCTAATGCACCACCCTCTCCCTTCCCTGTAACATGGATTTGCAGCTCTTCAATGGATTTCCACACATTTTAAATACACATCCCCACTCCTCACAAGGTTAAGAGACCCTTCTCCCTTTCATGCTGTGCTCATTTTCTCACTTCCTGAGCTTCCAGACACAGTGAACCTTTAGCTCTTCCCGCCTTGGGCCGGGCACCTGTTCCCTTTCCACCTCTACTGCTCCTTCCCATCCTCAACACACTGCCTCTCTCTAGGGACCCACCCCCCATCCCCATCTTGCTGCCTGTTGCTTTCCTTCAGATCTATCATATCTGTAATTACATTTGTTTGTTGGTTTTGTAGTCTGTCTCCCAGGGCAAGAACCTGGTCTTTGTTTTTACCTGCAGCATTCAGCACAGTGCCACTTCATAGAAAGCACACAAATAATTTGTGGAATGAACAGACTGAGGTCAAAGGACATTCATATTTGATCAATATAATGCTATATAGCTGACGAAGCAAGTAGTATTTCTCTCTCCTTAAAACCAAAGCATTTTCTCAATCTTTATAGTAACAAAGTAACTGTAAGAAAAATCCTTTATGAAAAATGAAGGGTGAGCCGGGTGTGGTGGTGCATGCACGCTTATAATCCCCAGGCTTGGGAGGTGGAGACGGGAGGATTGCTCCAGTTCAAAGCCAGCCTCAGGTGGCTCAAGAGACCCTGTTTCCAAATAAAATATAAAATAGGTCTGGGAGTGTAGCCCAGAAATAGAAGGCCCCTGGGTTCCATCCCCAGTACCACCAAAAAATAAAAAAAAGAAAGAAAGAAAAAAGAAAAATGAAGGGTGAGTAACTAACCTTAGGTTAAACTTTTTGAGTCTGTTTCCTCACCTATATAAAAGAGATAACATCTGCCACGTTGGAGGGTATTTGTAGGGATGAGAAACAACATTCATAAAGTACTTAATCAATAGTAAACATTTAATAAGCAGCACATTAAAGAAGTTATGAAACTGTAAGCTGTAATTCTTTTTTTTTTTTTTTTTGGTACTGGGATGGAACCCAGAGGCATTCTACCTCCAAGCTATATCCCTAGCCCTATTTTTTATTCTTTATTTTGAAACAGTGTCCCTGTGTCAGCCTCCCAAATGCTGAGATGACAAGCATTCTAAAATGGCAACAACCCATGTGTTTAAGCTGGACATGGTGGTGCACGCTTGTAATCCCAGCATTTGGGAGACTGAGCAGGAGGATCTCGGTTCAAGGACAACCTCAGCTACTTAGTGAGGCCCTTTGCAACTCAGTGAGACCCTGTTTCAAAATAAAATAAGCCAGGCATGGTGGTGCATGCTTGTAATCCTAGCATTTGGGAGGCTGAGACCAGAGGATTAAGGTTCCTGGACAGCCTCAGCTACTTAGTGAGGCCCTCTGCAACTCAGTGAGACCTTGTTTCAAAAATAAAGAATAAAAACTAGGGCTGGGGGTGTAGCTCAGAGCTAGAATGCCCCTGGCCTCCATCCCCAGTACTGCCAAAAAAAAAAAAAAAAAATTAAAGAAAAAAATAAAAAATTAAGCTGTGGGTGTAGCTTGGAGGTAGAATGCCCCCGAATTCCATTCCCAGTACTGAAAAAAAAAAAAAAAAGAGGAGTGTCTTGTCACCCAAAGCGTTTGTTTTGCAGAGCAGGACCCCGACAAAGCTTATGATACTATCCATGTGATAACTCACCTGAAATTTATAATCATCTCTCAACTTGGAAGGCAGCTTGCTTTCAAAAATAAATTGGTCAGGCAAGAGACTTGAAATCCCTTGACACTTAAATTTAAAGCAGAATCTCAGAGTTGCAACTGGAATTTTCCAGCAAACCTGCCTGCAGTATCCGCCCTAACTTGGGGGAGATGTAAAATGCTGATGACAACACAAGGAGCATAAAATAGTATAACTGCTGTTGCATTTGTAAGTAAACAACCTGCAGGGCAAACCATAGCACCAACTGGTCTCACTGGCCGGGCGTGGGGCACTGGAGCATGTTCTTTGTGACACTGAGATCCCTTCTGAGATATCTATTAAGGAATAAAGAATTCAGAACACCTAAGTCACAGAGGAGGCAAGTGTACAGTAGAACTCTGGAACTCAAGGTTAAACATGAATAAACAGCCCTGCTGAAGCAGTACGTGGGTCAGACATCAACAGGCATATTTCACAGGCTGGAACTCAACAGAGGAAACCATTTACAGGGGCTTCAAATCCTAATAGGCACGTGTGGGTTTTTTTTCTCCCTGACAGTCATTTGGATATAGGCAATGGATAATGCATATTTCCTAGATAAAAATTTTATTTGAGCGATAAATTTTTAGAAGACAAAATAGTTTGGGGATGGTTTAAAATCAGTCAGACCTGACCTTAAATCCTGGCTCACACACTGAGTTAAGCTTGGGAAAGTTGCCTCTTTCAGCTTCATGCTAACAGGCATAAACTTCCTGCACCTCACAGGCTGGTCACAGAGGAGGTGCCAAGTACAGAGAAGAGTCACACCTTTACTGGCTTCTCAATCATCCATAAAGATCAGAGGGCAGTGCTGGACATGCAGGAAATGAAAGGCATTCTAATAAGGCACGGGGTTAATGAGGATGAAATGTCTGCCTCACTCCAAATTGTCTTATACACACACCAACATCAATGACTCAAAGACACTAGTCAAGAGGTTCCTCTCTATTCCACTCCTCAAATTATGCTTTAATGACTGAAGCTTTAGGGGAGAGAGAATCTCCTGGGCTGTTGCTTGAAGCCAGTGAAGGGAAAATTAGAAGAGTTATTCAGACTTGAGGGTTCCTCAAGTCCCTTCTTAGAGAACCTTAGAAATTTTTATTTTTTAAGAACAAAGTAAAAACATTCCAAAACACCTCACATGAGCCAAAAGAGTTATATCTGCACCTACTGCTCCCCCCCCCACCCCTTGCACTACTGAGGATTGAACCCAGGGGCATTCTACCTCTGAGCTACACTCCCAGCCTATTTTTTTTTTTTTTTTTTTTTTTTGTGGTACTGGGAGTGGAACCCAGAGGCTTTCTACCTCCGGGCTATACTCCCAGACCTATTTTATATTTTATTTGGAAACAGGGTCTCACTAAGTTGCTGAGAGCCTCACTAAGTAGCTGAGGCTGGCTTAGAACCTGTGTGATCCTCCTGTCTCAGCCTCCCAAGCGCGGGGATTACAAGCATGCGCCACCATGCCTGGCTCCAGCCCTATTTTTTATTCCTTATTGTGAAACAGGGTCTCACTATGTTGCAGAGGGCCTCACTAAGTAGCGGAGGCTGGTCGTGAACCTGTGACCTTCTTGTCTCTGCCTCTCAAGTACTGGGATTCCAGCTTACTGCCTCCTTTAATATAATAATTCTACAAATATCAGAATTAAAATGCTCATTTTGTGAATGAAGAGAGTGGGCCCTGAGGGTTTAGTAACTGGATCTGAGTCACAAAGCTGGTGAATAGTAGATGCTGAACACAAGTTCTGTGACTAATTTGGGGTCCCACAGAATGAGTGGGCTACTTGTACCATACCGCCTACATTTAGCACCAGTAATTCAAGGGCTTCCCTATGAGAGAAGATAACATAAGTCACCTAAAGTAACCTACAGGAAGTACTTAATACTCATTCCTACCTGCTCTGAGGACACTGAAAGGGGCCAGCTAACCAAGCCAACCATTTAACACTTGGGCACTTGGTAAAAAAAAGAGTAAGAGAAACCAGTATTTTTGTTTGTTTGGTTTGGTTTTTTGTTTTGTTTTGTTTTTGCACTGCTGGTAGTCAAACCCAGAGCTTTATGCATGCTAGTCAAGGGCAAGCACTCTACCACTCCCCAGCCCAAGATTAAGTCTTTTGACTTAATCATCTCAACTGCAACTACTACTGTTACCTTCCTCTTATTAAATGCCTCACTGAGTAACTATTAAATCATAATAAAAGTAAATCCTCAGTGTCCAGGGCCTTAGTTTCCTTGCTCTTAGCTGTAGCTACCCTATCATTCTCAGTCTTTCAAATGTCATGCTTTAGCCTGGCGTGGTGGCGCACGCTTGTAATCCCCGCGCTTGGGAGGCTGAGACAGGAGGATCGCATGGGTTCGAAGCCAGCCTCAGCTACTTAGCGAGGCTCTCAGCAACTTAGTGAGACCCTGTTTCCAAATAAAATATAAAAAAGGTCTGGGAGTATAGCCCAGAGGTGGAAAGCCTCTGGGTTCCACCCCCAGTACCACAAAAAAAAAAAAAAAAGTCATGCTTTTTGGGCGTTAGGAATCTTCTCAAGTATTCTCAGCATGGACCACTGCTCCCAACTAACGCCCTCACACATCATTTTCTTAAACCCTAACCTGTGATTTTGCAGCACCTAACACATCTCCCTGTATGCTAGTTCACTCACTGGAGCATCAGTTCCACCCTACTCTCTGCCAACACAGTTGAGACCCAGGAGGACCAATGACAAGCAAGGAGCCACACTGCAAGTTCCAGGGAATGAGCGTTCTAGCAGGCTACATGCAATCCATGGCTAACAATGTGTATATTCTTTTAGAAGCATTTTTCTCCCATAGTTATGGTGTGGAAGGTGAAACATGAAACAGTAGTGAGTCCACTTCATAACTTTACTCTCAGACTTATGTCAGTTAAGTGCAATCACCACATATTTCTTTAATTAACTAATGGTAACAGCAATAGAGCTAAATGGGGAGGATTCATGCTTGAAAACACCACAATTATGATTCCAAGATGATCAGCAAATAAGTGTTTTAAATACATCTAACCACAGCAATAACCTTCAGGAAAGAACTAAGAGTAGCATGCCGCAGGCATGCTGAGGTTATTCTTACAATGTCTGGAAGATTACAGGAAAAACAAGAAAGAATAGTAACAGATTGACCTTCTAAAAGGTAAGAGAAAAATGTTAAGTTGTTCGTTACTACAGCAGTCGAACACCAGAAGGGAAAGGCCTGGAAGAGGAACAAGGTCATCTCCTCCTCCATCCCTTCCCTGCATCAAAGGCTCAGACAGCTTCAAATGGCTTTGTCACAGTGTTGTGATTGGAACTGCAAAGAACACAAATAAACACAAAACAACAAATACATAAGAAAAATGACGGAGAAAAGGTGCTAGAAATGAAAGAAACTGACCTCTATCGAGTGCACCCAGGTTGGGGTGGGGCTTTGCACAGCCCAACCAAGGTGGGAGGAGAAGCAACAAAAGGATAAGAAACAGAAGGCCAGAGGGCCCTGGAGCGTGAAGTGTTAAAATGACTATGAACAGGGGAAAGGAGAGAGCCGCACTTCCCGCCAGCATTAAGTGAGCTCTCTTCCTAAACTGGGAGCTGCTGTAAACAACTGAAAAACATACATAATAATCCCAAGTTATAAATGTTCTTGGAAACTCCCTGGTTCCAACTAGTCCATGACAAATATCTGCAGAGGGATCTCAGCATCTGCTATGAAGTTCAGGGAAAAGTAATTCTAACCAATGGAGCAGTACCAAAATATCACCCCTGGGGTCTGACCAATTAAATGGCTGCTTCTTAGTGTGGCGGTTTAGGAGAGATGACAGATTGAACACTGCAATACAGAAACCCACACATTCATTTCAGCCTCGGTATTCTGCCCCAAAGGGCAAGTCAATCAAGAAAGAAAGCAGTTTGAGCAAAGTCTATCAATGCCGAAAATAGAGAATAAACAGCCCCGCAGTTTAATTACTGTAGGTTCCTTCATCAAAACTGATGACAAAGCTCATCAAAATTAAAGAGACTCTGATCCCCCTAGTACTCCTGTACAGGAGACAGGATTCATCAGATAAGCTTTTCTGAACCCTCTGCCTCAAGAAAGTACCTTCACAAGATAGTATCTAGTGGGTGACTAGGACTGAAAAAAGAGACAAAAAGGCAGTCATTGCAAGTGACTAGGGCAGAGGGTTTCTAGCACTGCTATGCTCTGAGAAAAGGCAGACAGGATGGGGCTTCTGTCTGGGACCAAAATTGTGTAGTTTGCCTTTCCAAAGTGGACTGCACAGAAGTTACCATGGCCACATGCACTGTGACGTGGAATGAAAAGGACTATAGAGCATGGTGTTTATTTAATCGCTTTAAACCTTAATTTCTGCCAGGCATGATGGTACATGCCTGTAATCCCAGTACTTGGGAGGCTGAGACAGGAGGATTGTAGATTTGAGGCCAGGGTATGGGAACTTAGCCAGAGCCTGTCTCAAAAATAAAAATAAGCCGGGTGTGGTGGCACATGCTTGTAATCCCCACGCTTGGGAGGCTGAGCCAGGAGGATTGTGCAGGTTTGAAGCCAGCCTCAGCTACCTAGTGAGGCTCTCAGCAACTTAGTGAGACCCCGTTTCCAAATAAAATATAAAATAGGTCTGGGAGTACAGCCTGGAGGTAGAAAGCCCCTGGGTTTCACCCCCAGTGCCACCAATAAATAAATAAATAAGACAGCGTGGTGGCGCCCACTTGTAATCCCAGCATTTGGGAGGATCGTGGTTCTTGGCCAGCCTCAGCTACTTAATGAGGACCTCTACAACTCAAAGAGACCCTGTTTAAAAATAATAAAAAATAGGGCGAGGGTATAGCTCGAAAGTAGAATGTCCCTGGGTTCCATCCCGAGTACCGCAATAAATAAATAAATAAATAAATAAATAAATAAATAAATGGCAAGGGGTATAGCTCAGAGATGGAGCACTCTTAGGTTCAATTATCAGTACCATAAAAAAATTATTTTCTTTTAGCATGGCATGGCGGCACATACTTATAATCCCAGTACTCGGGAGGCTGAGACAGGAGAATGACAGGTTCAAAGCCAGCCTCAGCAACTTAGTATGGCCCTTCACAACTTAGTAAGACCCTATTTCAAAATAAAGAATAAAACAGAGCTGGGGGTATAGCTCAGAGGTAGAATGTCCCTGGGTTCAATCTTCAGTACCATACACATATACAAAAATACAAAAATTTTTTTCTTTTGAAACCAAGGGCATGCTACCTCTGAGTAATATCCTCAACCCTTTTTTATTTTGAAATAGGGTCTGGCTAAATTGCTGCGGCTGTCCTTGAACCTGTACACCTGAGATCCTCTTGTCTAAGCCTCCTAAGTACTGATATTACAGGCACAAGCTACCATGCCCAGCTTCAGGTTTTTATTATTTGCCTCTACCCACAACAAAGCACAAAATGTCTCTTTTTCACCACCCTCTGATAGATTCAATAAAGATACCCGTGCAAACTTAGTATCAGGAAGGAATGCTGCTCTCATTATTTTTACTTGGGAAATCACTCCACCATCCCTGTTTTTTTTTTTGTTTGTTTTTTTCCTTTCCCCATTTGCTCCCAGAATTACAAAGTGTAAGTATAAGTCTTCTTTGCAATGTGGCTGGGATACAGAATGCACAGAAAGCCAGGCATGGGGGCGCATGCTTGTAATCCCTGCACTTGGGAGGCTGAGACAGGAGGATCACATAGGTTTGAAGCCAGCCTCAGCTACTTAGTGAGGCTCTCAGCAACTTAGTGAGACCCTGTTTCCAAATAAAGTACAAAATAGGTCTGGGAGTATAGCCCGGAGGTAAAAGCCTCTGGTCCCACCCCCAGTACCACACACACACACATAAAGACTGCACAGAAAAATCATTATTAAGACCTTTATCTGCCTCAAAGTATGATAGTTTAAGATCAGCAGAATGGACCAGTTCTGAAAGAACTCAAGCCACTATAATAATCCACAAAGATCCCAAGGTGACTCCCTGCAGGTGGCTATTCCAAAGCCAATCCAATCCCTTAATGAAGGTAATAAGCAGATTCCACAGCAGGAAGCAATGGGAAATGGGAGGGAGGCTCAGAAAATAGGGGTTGCTGTGATTGTTTACCAGCTTAGTGACCCCAAGCATATTACTTATTAAATCACTTCACCAGAGACTTGCGAAAGGGTGAAACAACTGAGCAGCTAGCATTAGATTCAGCCTCCAGTATTCAAGGAAACTGTCAATTCAAATGCTAAAAAAATCTTCACAAAGGCCCCCGAGTAATTTGTAAAGTAATTTGTAAACTACCACGGTCAGAAAATACTCAAAAGGTGTGCTAGAAATCCTGGAACTCACCCAACAAAAGGAACCTGTTATTTAAAAGACTGGTGAATTAATTATATGCTAAAATATCATATTATTATTAAACAAAAAATAAATAGCTAAGCACAGAATGAATCCCACACCTACCAAAAGTAACAGATCAGCAAGCAGTCAATTCCATGCTACCGTTTTATTTTTATTTTTATTCTTCATGGTGCTGGGGATTAAACCCAGGCGCATTCTACCTCTGAGCTACACCCTCAACCCGATTTTATATTCTTTATTTTGAAACAGGGTCTCACTAAGTTGCAGAAGGCTTCTGCAATCCTCCTATCTCAGCCTCCCAAATACTGGGATTACAAACACACACTACCATGCCCGGCTTCTGTGCTACCATTTTAAAAACTATACTAATGCAATATGGTGTAAACTAGGAAAAACCACCATGCCAAAGAAGGAAGAATGACCTGGAATTAAGAATTAAGATGTGCATATGTAACACTGCCCACAAATAGCTCATGGACAGTAAAGAAAGGACCAGCCGGGCGGGGTGGCGCAAGCTTGTAAGCCCAGCATTTGGAAGGCAGCGACAGGAGGATCACACAGGTTCGAAGCCAGCCTCCCTGGTTTAAGAGACCCTGTTTCCAAATAAAATATAAAAAATAGGTCTGGGAGTATAGCCCGGAGACAGAAGCGTTCCATCCCTAGTACCACAAAAAAAAAAAAAAAAAAAAAAAAAGGACCAGTTATATTCAGTTTATTTTCAAACCAGAAAGACTTCTTTAGGGAAGCTTGACTGTTAGAAATATTGACTTCTTTAACCACAGCAAGTTTCAAAACCGAGGCACACAAGTTACAATAAAGACAGGCACATCCTGTTTATACTGACTTCCTGTTTGGGGTTGTCAGAATTTTTTTTTTTTTTTTTTTTTGGTACTGGGGATTGAACCCAGAGGCATTCTACCTCCAAGCAACACCCTCTATCCCTTTTTTTTTTTTTTTTTTTTTTTTTTTTGGTACTGGGGATAGACTTCATGGGATTTCTAGCCCCAGGCTATAACTCCAGACCTATTTTTATATTTTATTTGGAAACAGGGTCTCACTAAGTTGCTAAGAGCATCACTAAGCTGCTAAGGCTGGCCATACATTCTCCTGTCTCAGCCTCCCAAATACTGGAATTACATAAGCATGCGCCACCATGCCCAGCTTCAGCCCTAATTTTAATTCTTTATTTTGAAACAGGTCTCACTAAGTTGCAGAAGGCCTCACTAAGTAGCTGAGGCTACCACCATGCCAGGCTTGTCAGATCTCCTTATGCTGCTGCGCCCTAAACCAACAGTGGTAGACCTTCTGCAGGTAATTTTTCATTCAGCCAACTACTGGTTCACTGGACGGTATTTCATTGGCAATAAAATTTATTACTCTATGATTCATATGCCCCCAAAACAATCATGAGCCTCTAAGATACTTTCTGGATCTTCTGTGTTTCATATGGACATCTGATCCACAGTAAATAATAAATACTGAACATGAGCCAGGCACAGTGGTGGAGGACTGTTAGCCTAGTTACTTGGGAGGCTGAGGCTGGAGGATCCCAAGTTCCAGACCAGCCTGAGCAACTTAGACTCTGTCTCAAAGGGGGTGGGGTGGGGATGGGGATGTAGCTCAGTAGTAGAAGGCTGCAGTTTCAATCCCCTGAACTGGAAGCAAACGAAAAAGCCACAAATACTGAGATAAGGAAATGAAGTCTGAAACAAAACTTGGAACATGAGGGCTGGGAAAAAGAGTAAGAAAAACTGAAAATGCTTTTATAATTAAATATTGGCCCATTTCTGTCAATGGTCCCCACTGAGAAGATCCCCAGAAGGGAGGGACCCAGAGGGATGAAAAGGTCTTCCTGGTGCCCTGAATCCAGCCTGCCAACCCCTAACAGCCTACTCTCCTGCACTACAGCAGCCCTCAGAGCTTCAGAGGCACAATTTCCACTGTTCTCGATGAGCTGGTGGCTTTCCAGGCCACATTCAGTGATGGGAGTAAACATTAGGCAACAAACACCCTGACTTTTACGGGCAAGTCACAGGGTCTGTTTCCCCATCTGGGAAACAGGAGGGTTGGACTACACAAATCTCTAATGCTTTTTCCAGCTGTAGAAAAAATTCAGGGATTCAATATTAATAGTTAGCGGAAGCTCCTGTGGCTTCCTACATGATTTTTGGGTCAAATAATATGCCTCTAACATCCCACATCCCACAGTGTGAATATTACATGCTTTGATCCCAAGCACCCCCCCCCTTTCTCTTGAAACATGGATTAGAAAATTTCCCACTTGAATACTGAGACAGGAGGATCAAAGTTCAAGGCCACTCTCAGAAACTGCAGTCCCTTGGCAACTTAATCAGAGTCTGTTTCAAAATAAAAATAAAACAGGCTGGGAGTATAGCTTGGAGGTATAAAAACCCTGGGTTCAATCCCCAGTACCAAAAAACAGAAAGAACACCCCTTTCCCCTGAAAATAAATAAATAAAAAATAAAACCTTATGAGTTGTTCTTCATACATGGTCTTTTTATTAAGGGCGTAATGTAATCGCCACTCAATTCCCACATTAGTCATATGATTCATGGAGAGAAGAGGACAAAGGAAATCTGACCACCAACATGTGGCACACCCACACAGTGGCTACTAATGGGGAAAGAATGAGGCAAAACTGGATAAGAAAAGGAAAGAAAAGTGCAGTGAGACAGTATAAGGGAAGACCAAGCAGCTCTGAGAAAGAAAGAAAGGGCAAGGGGGAAGGAAGAAGAAATCTAAATCAATGAAAAGAAACATAAACCTGAAATGCTGTCCATCTATCCATTCATCCATCTGACAGATACTGAATGCCTAGTATGTGCAGGGAACTGAACTAGAAGCTAGGGGAAATACAAAGATCGTTCCCACAGATTTGCTCAGTGAAGTGATGGTCTGCACAAAGATTTCAAACTGAAGCCACCAGGTATGGCAATGCATGCTTCTAATCCCAGCATTTGGGAGGCTGAGACAGGAGAATCACAGCAGACAGCCTCAGCTACTTACTAAGGCCCTTTGCAACTCAGTGAGACCCTGTTTCAAAATAAAAAATAAAGAAAATAGGACTGGGGTATAGCTCAGAGGTAGAATGCTTCTGGGTTCCATCCCCAGTACTGGGGGGGGGGGGAATATCTATATCTATCTATATATAGATAGATATAGATATAGATATATTTATTTCAAATTTACTTAGCTTACTGCCACCTTTTTAGGAAAGGAAAATTATTGAGCTCCCTCCTCCCTAGAAACCCAACTTTTCTAAGCAAATACGCAAAAAGATGCCATAATTAATTTGTGTTTGTTAATTGATGAATATGTATTTCATTCCAGCACCTTCTAGCAGGCAGCATCACCCACTTAGGGAACCTATGGTCTAGTAGGAGAGATAAAGGCATGTACACAATCCACTGAAATATATGGCAGAATGTGTATTGTGCCATAAAGGCAACACGAAAAGAGAATCTTTTGCTATGTGAGAGAGATGGTGTGATTCCTTCCAGCAATGGACCAGACAAAGGAAGCTTCATAGGAGTAATGACACTGTACATGGAAAGCAAAACAGAAACAATGGTACTCACGTAGGAAATCAAGGACCTGTAGGTATTGTGAGTAAATGGATTTGAGACACAGGCCAGCATGAAGGAAGGGATGGTTTTAATAATAACTGCTAGCAATCCAGAAAGCCATGGCTAAATTAGATAGCTGGACTGGAGCCAGCGTGCAAACTCAGAAATTAGCCTTAGACTCTGAATTTAAACCCAATGGAAGATGAGGAGGAAGAAGGGGGAGGTTGACACATTAAACTGGAGAAAACGCAAAAACTTGACGCACAACCTGAACAACTTAGTAAGACCCTGCCTCAAAATAAAAAGACAGAAAGGGCTGGGAGGTAGCTCACAAGTAGTTTCCCTGGGTTTAATCCCAGGGACACACACACACACACACACACACACACACACACACCCTGATCCATGAAATTTACCTAACAATATCAGCCAGGTAAGGTGGTACATGCCTGTAATCCTAGTACTTGGGAGGCTGAAACAGGAGGATTGCAGGTTTGGGACCAGCCTCAGTAACCTAGTGAGTCTCGTTTCAAAACAAAGAAATAGAGCTGGCACAAGCTTGTAATGCCAATACTTGGGAGGCTGAGACAAAAGGATCACACAGCCAGCCTCAGCAACTTAGACCCTGTTTCCGAATAAAAAACAAAATAGGTCTGAGGGTGTAGCCTAAGGTAGAAGGCCCCTGGGTTCCATCCCTAGTACAGAGAGAGAAAGAGAGAGAAAGGGAGAGGGAGAGGAGGAGGGGGAGGGGAGAGAGAGGGAGAGAAACGAAGGCAGGTAGGCAGGCAGGCAGGAAAGAAGGAAGGAGAAGAAAAGAGATGTGTGTAGCTCGGAGGTAGACTATCTCTGGATTCAATTCCCAGTACACACAAACATACACACACACACACACACACACACACACACACACACACAATATCAATGTGTACAAATATGTAAAGTGCCTACAAAGAGACACAACATCTTACAAACCAAAAGCAAGAAGAGGACAAAAAGGCTTGGATGAGGGTATTAACATACTCTCATAAAGGATGTGACCACATCAAAGACTAGTGAAAGAAACCTGGAAAAACAGCCAGGCACCTTTTAACTCCAGAACTGCAAAGGCAGAGAAATACTGGAGCAAGGTGACATCATTGCCCTGCAGTGAATGAAATGAGTTCTTTAATGAAGCTGAAGTGGGAGCAGTGGGCTATGGGCTCTGATGTCAGATAGACTTGGTTCCAATCTCTTACCACTTTCAACAGACTT
Organism: Muscardinus avellanarius; assembly: GCF_963383645.1. NCBI lineage: Eukaryota > Metazoa > Chordata > Mammalia > Rodentia > Gliridae > Muscardinus > Muscardinus avellanarius. The sequence goes on from NC_137802.1 coordinate 31,323,822, forward strand.
GGTTTCCTCCCTTGTAAATTAAAGATGATTGTGCCCACTTTACAGGAAGATTGCTGGAAGAATCAAATGCCCTACTGTAATACAAACTACTTAATACAATACCCAATGTAGAGCAAACAATCAATAATCTTGGCTTTTCTGTAACCACATTCTCCCTCACAAACCATGCTACCTTATTATCTATGCTCACCAAACAAGCTACAATATTATTAAATTCAACTTCCCACATCTATCGATATTGGAGAGCAATTTCCTAGAAAAACCTAGAATATCATTAACAGGAAAATAAAATTTCAAGCCGGGCGTGGTGGCGCATGCTTGTATCCCTGCACTTGGGAGGCTGAGACAGGAGGATCACACAGGTTTGAAGCCAGCCTCAGCTACTTAGTGAGGTTCTCAGCAACTTAGTGAGACCCTGTTTCCAAATAAAGTATAAAAAATAGGTCTGGGAGTATAGCCCGGAGGTAAAAGGCCTCTGGGTTCCACCTCCAGTACCACCAAAAAAAAAAATTTCAGCCGGGCGTGGTGGTGCACACTTGTAATCCCAGCATTTGGGAGGTTGAGACAGGAGGATCACGGTTCGCAGACAGCCTCAGCTACTAAGTGAGGCCCTTTGCAACTCAGTGAGACCCTGTTTCAAAATAAAGAATTAAAAAGTAGGGCTGGGGGTGTAGCTCAGAGGTAGAATGCCCCTGGGTTCCATTTCCAGTACCAGAAAGAAAGAAAGAAAGAAAGAAAGAAAGAAAGAAAGAAAGAAAGAAAGAAAGAAAGAAAGAAAGAAAGAAAGACAGGCAGACAGACTGGCATTCTGTTTTTTCTTTTTCTTTTTTTTTCCTTTTTTTGCAGTACTGAGGATGGAACCCAGGGGCATTCTACCTCCAAGCTATACCCCCAGCCCTATTTTTTTTTTCTTAATTTTGAAACAGGGTCTCACCGAGTTCCAAAGGGCCTCATATGTAGTAGCTAAGGCTGTCTGCAAATTATAATCCTTCTGTCTCAACCCCCGAAATGCTGGGATTAAAAGTGTGCACCACCATGTTCAGGCTTTTATTCTTTATTTTGAAACAGGGTCTCACTAAGTTGGAGAGGGCCTCACTAAGTAGCTGAGGCTGGACATGAACCTGCAGTCCTTCTGTTTCAGCATCCCAAGTACTAGGATTACAAGCTTGTGCCACTATGCCCAGTTCTTCCTCTTACACTATTGTTTCTGGCCTCTATGATGTGAAAGCAGAACCCATGCTCTCCCTCTGCTTCCCACCATCATGACCTGAGCTCCATAGACCCAGCCTGACAGGGACTGAAACTCTGAAATCTCCAAAAACTGTGAATAAATAAATCTGCTAAATCGTGTGGTGAGGTTTTGGATCATGGCAGTAAGAATGTTGATGGAGACAGGTACCTACATAAGGGCTTTTATGCAAGTGCTTAACAATAGTCAGTGTCCCCCAGATGGGAACTATTACTGTTTCTCTAAGTAACTTTTCAAACCCTTATCCCCCTCCTCTTCCAGCCTTCTTTGTCAGATAACTAGAAACCTCCTCACTGACTTTACCAAAGCCATCCAACCTGGTTCTATTTACTGTCAGAGGCAATAACAGTACAATGGACAGAGAACACACTGGAAGTCCATGTGAGCACATATACTAAATGTGTGATTGTGCACTCTTCTTATCTGTGCCTCAGATGCCTCAACTGTGAAATGAGCACATTAATATGTTCCTTATGGAATCACTGAGAATGAAATGGCAACATTAGAGAGCATTAAGCAACTCGACCGGGCGTAGTGGCGCATGCTTGTAATCCTAGCATTCAGGATGCGGAAACCAGAGCTTCGCGGACCACCTCAGCTACTTAGCAAGGCCCTGCACAACCCAGTGAGACCCTGTTTCAAAAATAAAAAAAGACTAAAAAATAGGGCTGGGGATGTAGCTCAGAAGTACAATGCCCCTGGGTTCTATCCCCAGTACTGGGGGAAAAAAAAAAACACCATTAAGCAACTCTGTGAAGAAAGCAAAGAATAAGTAAGGTGATTTGAGCTGAAACAAGCCTGGGATCAAATTTTAGTTCTATGGAAACAAGCATGGTGACATACACTTGTAATCCCATTACTTGGAGGCTGAAGCAAAAGGATCATGAGTTCAAACCCAGCCTCAGCAACTTAATGAGACCCTATTTCCAAATAAAAAATAAAATAGGTAGTACAGCCCAGAGGTAAAAGATCCCTGGGTTTCATCCCCAATACTCCCCCATATACACACACAAAACTAACTGTATCAATTAGTTGTGTGATCTTGACAAATTACATGTTCTAGTCCTATTTCCTGTTGGGACCAGGGGTAAGGAGTGCCGACTACTAGCCTTGTTCATTTCCCATCCTATTCTCTGCCTCTTCTTTTCTATCCTTAAAAAAAATCCCCAGTAACAGCTACCATTTCTGAGCATCAGCAAAACAAAATAGCATAGCTTCAATATATAGATAGTTTGTTTGTTTATTTTTGGTGGTACTGGGGATAGAACCCAAAGGCTTTCTACCTCTGGGCTATACTCCCAGACCTAATTTATATTTTATTTAGAAACAGGGTCTCACTAAGTTGCTGAGAGCCTCACTCAGTAGCTGAGGCTGGCTTCGAACCTGTGTGATCTTCCTGTCTCAGCCTCCCAAGCACGGGGATTACAAATGCGTGCCACCACGCCTGGCTCAATGTATCTATATTTAATGGCATATTAGACATGTACTCCTTTTACAAATATACTATATTCTACCTGAACCATACAACTAAAAAGAAATTTCAAATAGTAAAATAAAAATATAAAAAAACTTAGTTCTAATACTTTCCTTATGTACTTCAAAAGGAAGGTCTTATGCATCTCTAGAATTCAGAAATTCTATACTCTTTTGCAAACTAATATAGAATAGTCACTACACTATTTTGCAAACTTTATTTATTTATTTTTGTCGTACTGGGGAGTGAACCCAGGGGCATTCTTCTACTTCCAAGCTACACCCCCAGTTCTAGTTTTTATTCTTTATTTTTGAAACAGGGTCTCATTAAGTTGCAGAGGGCCTCACTATGGCTGAGGCCATAAATCTGCCATCTTCCTGTCTCAGCCTCCCAAGTACTGGGATTACAAGCATGCAACACCACGCCCGCCTCTGCAAACTTCTTTTTTTTTTTCTTTTTTTCTTTCTTTCTTTTTTTTTTTTTGTGGTACTGGGGTTCCTGGAAGCCTTTCTACCTCCAGGCTACACTCCCAGACCTATTTTTTTTTTTTTTTAATTTGGAAAAAGAGTCTCTTAAGCCAGCAAGGCTGGCTTCGAGCCTGCACGATCCTCCTGTCTCCGCCTCCCGAGCATGGGGATTACAAGCGTGCGCCATCACGCCTGGCTCTCTGCAAACTTTTTAAAGACAAAAATAGAATTGGGAAAGCACCTACTACAGTGATTGGTATGAAACAAGGGCTTAGTAAAGGTCGATCGATCCACCAATTCTTAAAAACTTTCTTTCACACACAAGGATCTGGATCTGAGTTTGTACAAAGTGAGTTCTCTGTTGTCTCCCTTTTCTTCTATAGCTGGTGGTCTGCCTTCACTTCCCCACCACACATTCAGTCCTCACCTCCACTGCACTCCTTTTCTCACACATCACCAGTGAACTGATGGATGAATGCATGGCTTTTTCCAGAGCCCTCAGCCTGCTATAGCCCCATATGTGAATGACCTGCCCACTTCCCTGATTCTCTCCTACTGGCTCCCACTGAAAGTGTGGTAGCTTGATTAGCCTCTGACATCACCGACCAATTTTCCTCCCTGTCCTCCCTCCTGGCTCCTTCTCTCGTTCCCTAACTCTTCCCTAGGGTTCTGTACTCTTCACTCTTTCTTGCCTTCTCTAGTGAGGTTTTGTTTTGTTTTGTTATTTTTGTTTTTTGTTTTTGGCAGTAGGGGGGGTTGGAACCCAGGGGTATTCTACCTCCAAGTTATACCCCCAGCCCTATTTTTTATTCTTTATTTTAAAACTAGGTCTCACTGAGTTTCAAAGAGCCTCCCTGTGAACCACAATCCTGTCTCAACCTCCCAAATGCTGGGATTACAATCATGCACCAACATGCCCGGCATTGGCTTTGGTTTTTTAATTTATCCTGTGCTCACTATGCCCACTGCCATACCCTATCAATCTGTCTCAATCTTTGAAGAAGGAAGCAAACTTCCTCACAGGTCCCTTCTTTGCAACTTTCTATTCTATACAGAGTAGCCATAGTAACCTTCATTTAAAAAAGTGAACCTCTTCTATACTTTTCTCTTTCAAAGCCTTCTATGGATTCCCATCAGGCTTTTGCACAAAGTCTAGGCTCCCTACATGGCTCAACAGCCCCCATGTGATGTGGCCTCTGCCTGCCTTCCCACTTACCTCACGCTGCTCTCTCCCCTTTGACCTCACTCTAGCCTTCTGTCAGCTCCTTTCCATCCCTCAGAAAAAATAAGGTATTGCCGGGCGTGGTGGCGCACGCTTGTAATCCCCGCGCTTGGGAGGCGGAGACAGGAGGATCGCGCAGGTTCGAAGCCAGCCGCGCACGCTGGCTTAGAAGACCCTGTTTCTAAATAAAAATATAAAAAAACAGGTCTGGGAGTGTAGCCCAGAGGTAGAAGGGCTTCCAGGAACCCCAGTACCACCAAAAAAAAAAAAAGAAAAAGAAAAAAGAAGGTATTTATTGCCTCACAGCCTACACATTTTGATTTTGATTGCTTTCCTACCTAGAACATTCTCCCTGGCTCTTTACAGGAGGAGGGCTCCTGATCAGTCAGCCTTCAATTCACCTCTTCTAGCATGTGGTTGTCTGGCACACAGTGAGGGCTCACTGTATTTGTTGAAAGAATAGATTCCATAGTATTTCAATCATGTAACTCCCAAATCTAAACAACTGGCATCAATATCCTTTCAATTTCAGCTCTTCATTTCTAAAGGCCTACTAGATATCCATACCTCAACTTTAGCATTCTCAGTACACTCAAAACCAACCCTTCAAGCCAGGCGTGGTGGCGCACGCTTGTAATCCCAGCATTCGGGAGGCTGAGACCAGGAGGATCACGGTTCACGGACAGCCTCAGCTACTTAGTGAGGCTCTGCAACTCAGTGAGACCCGGTTTCAAAATAAAGAATAAAAAATAGGGCAGGGGGTGTAGCTCGGAGGTCAAATGCCCCTGGGTTCCATCCCCAGACCTAAAAAAAAAAAAACAAACAAACAACTCTTCAACTTTTTCCAAACCAGTTCCTCTAATTTCCTGAACTTTTATGAGCAATATGATCCACACTTTCTACTTCAGAACAAATAATTTCTCATTCATTTGCTCCACCTGTCCAAAATTCTAATCAGCCTTTGAGGCTGAATTCAAATATCACTCCGTTCATTTGTGCATTCAATCAACCACTTACTCATCAATAAGTATTGAATGCCTTTTATGAGGTAGGCACTAGGTTAGACACAAGAAGGCAAGGCAGATCTATTCTTGTCTAGTATAAATCAGTCAAATATACAAACATTTAATTATAGCTAAAAAATGTTATGAAGGAAAAGTGCTAAAAACTATGAGGAAATAAGTGAGGCATTAAGAAACACTGTTTTGGGGATGACTGATTGAATAAGATATAACTTACACTACGTAGACTGGAGGACAGAGCATGCCAGGCAGAGGAGATGGCCAAATGCTAGAAGCAGACCAGCAGGCCTATCTTGAGGTACCTACCATTCTACCTTATGCAGACCCATCCCCAGCTCCTCTCCTCATTTTACTGGTATTTACCTGAGAAAAAGAACATAAAATGTCTTTCTTGAACCAATAGCCCCAGGAAATTCTGAGTCACATGTCCGGTACCTAGGAGTTTAAGCTTGTAAAAAGTTCCCAGGTGATTCTAAGATGGAGCCATATTTTTAAATCATATGCCCAACTCCCCATTCAATAAACATATACTGATTATTCTCTCATCAAAAATCTCATGCCGGGCGTGGTGGCGCACGCTTGTAATCCCCGCACTTGGGAGGCAGAGACAGGAGGATCGCGCAGGTTCAAAGCCAGCCGTGCTGGCCTAAGAGACCCCGTTTCCAAAAATATAAAATAGGTCTGGAAGTGTAGCCCGGAGGTAGAAGGGCTTCCAGGAACCCCAGTACCACCAAAAAAAAAAAAAAAAAAAAATCTCTACAGCTGGCTGGGTGTGGTGGCACATGCCTGTAATCTGAGTACTTGGGAGGCTAAAACAGGAGGATCAAGGATCTGAAAGCAATCTCAGCAACTTAAGAGATCCTGTTTCAAAACAACAAATAATAAAGAACTCGATGTGTAGTTCAGAGGGAGAATGCCCTAGGTTCAATCTCTAGTAACACACACACACAGAGTCTAGTTGGTATAGTAAATAATTTCCAAAATTGGTGGCAATACCAATCATACTACATGTCCTTTTGCAGGGTGATTTAGATTCTCTACCTTTCAAGAGGTAAATCTCTCTTTTCTCTCTCTCTCTCTCTCTCTCTCTCCCTCCCTCCCTCTCTCCCTCCCTCCGTCCCCCCCTCCCCACTACTGGGGATGGAACCCAGGGGCTTTCTACCATTCTACCTCTGAACTACACCCCCAGCTCACCACACCCAGCTCCTATCTCTAGAATGTAGATTAATAAATGAAGAAAGAGACTTCATGGAGGATCAAGTGGGAGCCACATGCTTGTATTCCCAGTACTTGGGAGGCTGAGGCAGTCTCAGACAGCCTCAGCTACTTAGGGAGGCCCTCTGCAACTTAGTGAGACCTTGTTTCAAAATAAAGAATAAGAGCCAGGCATGGTGGCCCAAGCTTGTAATCCCAGCATTTGGGAGGCTGAGACCTGGAGGATCCCGGTTCGCAGACAGCCTCAGCTACTTAGTGAGGACCTTTGCAACTCAGTGAGACCCAGTTTCAAAAATAAAATAATAAAAAATAGGGCAGGGGGTGTAGCTCGGAGGTCAAATGCCCCTGGGTTCCATCCCCAGACCCACAAAAAAAAAAATAAAAAAAATAAAAAATAGGACTGAGGGTGTAGCTCAGAGGTAGAATGCCCCTGGGTTCCATCCCCAGTACGGGGGGGGGGGGGGGGGGGGAGCGCACCAGGACCCAGGCAGGTGAGTAAAGCCATCTTTACTATTCAGTCCAATCAGCATCACATGGAGCAAAGCAGTATGTCCTCCTTCCCTGAATTCGTTCACTCAACAGCAACAAAGTGGTTGTCATTTTATGCCAACAAAACTTCTGGGTAATTTATTACATAGTAAGCGATAACTGGAATAGTCAAATTTAAAATCTCTTTAGCAGTTATTCAACTGTTTCCTACTTTTTATAATAAAAATTATTCCACATATTCATTAAAATTATCCCTCCTTCAATTTAAGCCCATTTCATATTAAATTTTTGAAGCTCATGAAGAACAATTTGATTGTTCTAAAAAATATTCTTGAACTTGAAAATGGTAATCAAGTTATCCCTTAGATTTTGCTTCTCTAGGCTAAAATCTTTTTTAATTTAATAATACTCAAAGGCCTTATTTCTCAACCTTTTAATCATCTTTGATTATCCTCTCAAATATAAAGAAACCAAAATTGAATGTCATATGTGTCTAATAGATAGTTTCTTAGCCTTAATGGCTCATCTTTCTATAATCTAATTTCACATTGTCCCAAATATGAACACACCCCAAACCCTATGAAGTGCCCTATGCCCTACTAGAATTATACTATAAATCCTTTTCTGCTCTTGACACTTAGCTTTCTCCATTGTGTGCTAATTACCTTCACTCATCAAACTGGTTTACACTGCAGTACAACAGTTAGTTTTTATAAATTCCAGATATTTGAAGTAGAGAATCACAGATTCAAAGACAGTCTCAGAAATTTAGCAAGACCGTCAGCAACTTACCGAAACCTTGTTTCAAAATAAAAATGAAAAGGGCTAGGGTATAGTTCAGAGGCAGAATATACCTGGGTTCAATCCCCAGTACCAAAACAAAAAACAAAACAAAACAAAAAAAATAGTAACTGATAGGACAGTGTCATATTTGAAGGGCTATACGAATCAAGCTATAGAGAAAATGGGAGCCAGTGACACACTGGATAAAAAAAAAAAAAAAAAAAAGGCCTAGCTGAACCTGAAGGCACACCTTTGTAACCCCAGCACTTGAGAGGCTGAGACAGGAGGATTGCATAGATTCGAAGCCAGTCTCAGCTTAGTGAGGCTCTCAGCAACTTAGAAAGAGACCCTGTTTCCACATAAAGTATAAAATAAGCCAGGCGTGGTGGCACACGCTTGTAATTCCCATGCTTGGGAGGCTGAGACAGGATCGCACAGGTTTGAAGCCAGCCTCAGCTACTTAGTGAGACCCTGTTTCCAAATAAAATACAAAAAATAGGTCTGGGAGTATAGCCCAGAGGTAGAAAGCCTCTGGGCTCCACCCCCAGTACCACCAAAAAAAAAAAAAAAGTATAAAATAGGTCTGGGATTATAGCCTGGAGGTAGAAAGTACCTGGGTTCTACCCCTAGTACCACCATTAAAAAAAAAAAAAAAATGGGGGGGCCTTTAGGAAGAGAACTTGGGCAGCAAAATGGAGAACAAAGAAGCAGAGAAAGATTTACGGTGGAATAGCAGAAGTCTATCTGGTAAGGGTCTGGTCCAGGGTTACAAACATCAAATTACTGGAAGCAAAAGAAGTAAAATAAAGTCTTTGTCGTGTAAGACTTGGAGAGTGTGGGTCCTGACTAAAACTATTCACAAACTGGGCACAGTGGCACACACCTGTAATTCCAGTACTTGGGAGGCAGAGACAGGATGAGGCTCAAGGCCAGCCTCAGCAACTTAGCAAGAACATGCGTCAAAATTAAGAGTAGGGAATGTAGATCAGAGATAGAATATCCCTTCATTTAACCCCCGTACCAAGAGGGGCGGGGGTATTTGTAAAGAAAATTTAAGCCATTAAAATGACAAGCCAGGCATGGTGGCACATATTTGTAATCCCAGTGCTTGGGAGGCTGAGACAGGAGGATTGCACAGGTTCGAGGCCAGCCTCAGATACTTAGTGAGACTTTCGGCAACTAAGTGAGACTGTTTCCAAATAAAGTATAAAATATGTCTGGGAGTATAGCCTCAAGGTAGAAAAGCCCCTGGGTTCTACCCCCAGTACCATAAAAATTAAAAAGACAGCAGGTGAGATCATGAGTTCAGTTATATATATTTAAGATGTCGTTTGAGCTGTGCATGGTGATACACCTGTACTTGGGAGACTGAAACAGGAAGATCTTAAGTTCAAAACAGCCTCAGCAAGTAGTGAGACTCTCATCAACCTAATGAGACCCTGTTTCCAAATAAAAATAAAATTAGGCTGAGGGTATAACTCAAAGGTAGAGTGTCTCTAAGTTCTATCCCCAGTACTACCAAAAAAAAAAAAAAAGCCTTCTGAACAACCTTGTAGATTTGTTAGGTTGGACAAAGTATGTCAAGATTCCTCCAGTTAACAATACAGATGTGAAATTTGGGAGAGACTGCTGGACTAGTAAAACATAATGAGAGCAGCTGAATTTATGGGTGTATATGAGACCCTTGGAAGGAAGGGCAAAGCCTTAGAGCATTTCAATCTTTGGATAGTCAAAACACAGTATGAAAAAAATAACAGATGTACATTCTAGACACTGAGAAGAGATGAAAAGGACTGCTGGGAGGAAATGGTTCAAAAGTATTAGGTATGATGGAGAGGCTGAAACATGGTTATTTAGTTTAAAAATTAAGAGTTTACTGGTGATATGCAGGAAAGCAGAAGTTAAAAAACAGTAACTGGTAGGAAAGGGTCAAATTAGAAGGGCTTTAGAAATCAAGCTATATAGGAAATGGAGCCAGCCTCAGCAACTCACTGAAGTCCTCTGCAACTTAGTGAGACACTATTTCAAAATAAAAAGGTATGTAGGGCTGGGAATGTAGCTAACAGGTAGAATATACCTGGGGTCAATTCTCAGCAACACACACACAAAACAGGTTGATTAAACAGAACTGAGAAATCACTAAGAACCTACTATGTGCCAAGTGCCATGACTACAATTCTAACAAAACAAATCCTGATTCTCAACATCCCTCCCCTATGACTGGAGTAAATGCCAGATTATTTTGGGTAGGTAAGTAAAAGGTAGCATGGTGGAAGAAGTGATTTCTAGGCTGAAACTGGGGAAGGATACTTCAAAGAAGGCTCACATGTACAAGGGGAGAGAGAACACAGACCACTTGAGGTGGAAGGAGGAAAAGCCTAACTTGGAAGTAGAGACTACCTAGAGGTATGAGAGTTTGACTCTAGTCTGAGTTAAGAAATTTAGAGGAGGAACACTCTAAATTTATAATCTCAACGCACACTCGTAATCCCAGCATTTGGGAGGCTGAGACCAGAGGATCGCAGTTCGCAGACAGCCTCAGCTACTTAGGGAGGCCCTCTGCAATTTAGTGAAACCCTGTTTTTTGTTTTATTCTTTTATTTATTTATTTATTTTGCGGGTCTGGAGATGGAACCCCAGGAGCATTTGACCTCCGAGCTACACCCCCTGCCCTATTTTTTATTCTTTATTTTGAAACCGGGTCTCACTGAGTTGCAGAGGGCCTCACTAAGTAGCTGAGGCTGTCCGCGAACCGCGATCCTCCTGGTCTCAGCCTCCCGAATGCTGGGATTACAAGCGTGCGCCACCACGCCTGGCTTGAAGGGTTGGTTTTGAGTGTACTGAGAATGCTAAAGTTGAGGTATGGATATCTAGTAGGCCTTTAGAAATGAAGAGCTGAAATTGAAAGGATATTGATGCCAGTTGTTTAGATTTGGGAGTTACATGATTGAAATACTATGGAATCTATTCTTTCAACAAATACAGTGAACCCTCACTGTGTGCCAGACAACCACATGCTAGAAGAGGTGAATTGAAGGCTGACTGATCAGGAGCCCTCCTCCTGTAAAGAGCCAGGGAGAATGTTCCAGGTAGGAAAGCAATCAAAATGTGTAGGCTGTGAGGCAATAAATACCTTATTTTTTCTGAGGGATGGAAAGGAGCTGACAGAAGGCTAGAGTGAGGTCAAAGGGGAGAGAGCGGCGTGAGGTAAGTGGGAAGGCAGGCAGAGGCCACATCACATGGGGGCTGTTGAGCCATGTAGGGAGCCTAGACTTTGTGCAAAAGCCTGATGGGCTTTTTTAAACAGGCTTAGTTTTTTAAAACAGGCTTAGTGAAACCCTGTTTTAAAAATAAAGAATAAAAAAATAGGGCTGGGCAAGGGAGGGAGGGACCGGGAGGGAATGGGGTGGGAATTGGGTAGGGGTTAAATCAGCGATGAGTACGTGTTTGCACACACAAGTTTTTTACCCCAATATGTTGTATGAATATAATGCACGAATAAAAAAAATTTTAAAGGAAAAAAAAAATAGGGCTGGGGGTACAGCTTGGAGGTAGAATGCCCCTGGGTCCTATCCCCAGTACCACCAAAAAAAAAAAAAAAAAAGTAGTAGTTTAGAGGTAGTCAGGTGTGGTGGTGCATGCCTGTAATCCCAGTACTTGGGAGGCAGAGACAGGAGGATCACAGGTTCAAAGCCAGCCTCTGCAAACATAGCAAGCCTTAGCAACCTAGTGAGACCCTGTTTCTAAATAATGTACAAAATCAAAAGGCCCCTGGGTTCAATCCCCAGTATCAAAAAAAAAAAAAAAAAGTTTAGAGGTAAAAACTGGGAGAGAGAGAGAGAACAGGAACCTGAAAAGAATCAGGAATGAGGGGGAAACTCTTCACAATCCCTCAGAAAAGAAAATGGGCACAAAGTTATTAGTAAGACAAGTGTTACTATATTCACAGTTCTATATTCACAGTTACTGGGAAGGTATGCAAATGTGTTCACTTCTCTTTCTTCACAATGATTTAGTTTAATCAAACCATTTCTTTTTTTTTTTTTTTTTTTTTTTTTTTTTTTTTTTTTTTTTGGTGGTACTGGGGGTGGAACCCAGAGACTTTCTACCTCCGGGCTATACTCCCAGACCTATTTTATATTTATTTGGAAACAGGGTCTCACTAAGTTGCTGAGAGCCTCACTAAGTAGTTGAGGCTGGCTTCGAACCCGTGCGATCCTCCTGTCTCAGCCTCCCAAGAGCAGGGATTACAAGCATGCACCACCATACCCGGCTTAATCAAACCATTTCTAAAAAGACACAGAAAGAACAGGGGGAAAAAAGAAGCTGTAAACCTAACACAAGTGGCTTCTCTAAGATTTACATAATCAATGATCTAATTAGGTCAGAGCCACATCTAGATCCCAAATGAAAGGTATGTTGCCCCTCAAGGACCCTTCAATGGCTGAAGGGCTGGCTTTAAGATACCCAAAGTGAGGCCTTTACTCACTTTTATTTTTGTTTTTTGGTTGTTTGTTGTTGATGTTGTTGTTTTGGTGGTGGTACTGAAACCCAGAGGCTTTCTACCTCCAGACTATACTCCCAGACCTAATTTTTTTATAGTTTTTTTTTTTTTTTTTTTTAATTTGGAAACAGGGTCTCACTAAGTTGCCGAGAGCCTCAAAAAGCTGAGGCTGGCTTCCACCCTATGCGATCCTCCTGTCTCAGGCTCCCAAGTGCAGGGATTACAAGCATGCGCCACCATGCCCGGCTTCACTTGTGTGTGTGTGTGTGTGTGTGTGTGTGTGTGTGTGTGTGTGTGTGTTTGGGGATAGAACCCAGGAGGATTCGACCACTGAGCTACACCCTCTGCCCTGTTTTTATATATATATATATATATATATATATATATACTTTATTTTGAAACAGTGTCTCACTAAGTTGCGGAGGGCCTCACTGAGTAGTTGAGGCTGTCCACGAACCCTGATCTTCTGGTCTCAGCCTCCCAAATGCTGCGATTACAAGCATGCACCACCATGCCAGGCTGCCTTTACTCACTTCTGAAGATTATCAATTCCCCAGTTTCTTTCTAAACTTAGTCAAGTTTATGGAAACCAAAAAAACTGTCTAGGGTTACCTGATTTTGCCTCTTTCAAAACATTACCAGAGCAGACAGCAAGCTGCCTCCGGTTCCTGTGGCCGAGGTCACTGGAGCCGCGTTCAGATGAGATCATCTCAGGAACCAACAGCCCGGCTTTCAGACAGAGTGAATGGTGCCGCCTGGGGACGTATCTTTGGTGAGCAAGATTGCAACAGAGCAGCAGTTTACCCAGGGCAGTGCTGACTCACGCTAGGCAAAACTCCTACTTCCCAAACAACTCAGCCTGAGCTAACCACAATCAACTGCAACCCAGGAAAGAAGAGGCACTCCACTGCTCTCGAGCAAGGGCTGATACTATGAGGGGCAGGTAAGCCCCATTCCCTCATTGCTGGTAACTCTGCAGCCTCTGGGGGCCCTAACCCAGTAGATTCATCTGAGAACAGCTTGGGGCTCAGGACAGCAAGACTGCTGCAGGTGGCAGCTCTGAAGACTTCCCCAGAAGGGTGATAAAGAAGTCAATTTGCATTTACAAATTGGAACACCTGGGTCAGTGGACTAGGAGGACTGACCCAGTCATACTAGCTGGTCAAATCATTAGGGTGAAATCTTGGCAGCTCTAATGAGTCTTATTGTTCTTTTTCCCACCAAACCTGCTCTGACCTATTTGCTAAGACAACTGGAGTTCTCTCATAAGATAGAACTCCTGTAGCTGTCACAATCTCTGCTAAAACTAAATCATCTACCATCATACATCCTGGATACATAAAAAATATGAAATCTATAAAAATTGCATTGATACTTGCCCTTGAAAGAAAAATCCCTAAATGTATGTCAATTCTTATTTCTTAGCCTACTTACTAAAAAAATCAATCCCAGAATGACTGGTTCATCAACAGCCATTCATTATTATTGAATTTGTCCTGATAGCCTAGAGTGGCACTGGTATTATTTAAAAAAAAATCAACTCCTTGTTGTATGCATGTTTTTTGTTTTTATTTTTGTTTTTTGCAGTACTGGGGATGGAACCCAGGGGCATTCTTCCTTCAAGCTACACCTCCGGCCCTATTCCTTATTCTTTATTTTGAAACAGGGTCTCATGAGTTGCCAAGGGCCTCACTAAGTAGCTGAGGCTTCTTAAAATGTGATCCTCCTGTCTCAGCCTCCTGAATGCTAGGATTACAATGCTGGGATTACAAGCATGCACCACCACGCCTGGCTAACCTAAGATCCTTGAATGACAAGTTGGGTAGGCAGCTATGTCCAGAGTTCATGACATGTGAGATCCACCTTGAAAGAGGAAGGAAGCCAGGTATGGTGGCCTTGAATGCCTCTGCTAAGAAATAGCTGATGGACATAGGGAGCCTTCACATATTTTGAAGAGGGGACAACGATCTGATATAAACTTTAATTTTTCTCTTGTAAAAACATGCATACAAGGCCGGGCGTGGTGGCACACACTTTTAATCACCGTGCTTGGGAGGCTGACAGGAGAATTGTACAGGTTCGAAGCCAGCCTCAGCTACTTAGTGAGGCTCTCAGCAACTTAGTAAGACCCTGTTTCCAAATAAAGTATAAAATAGGTCTGGGAGTATAGCCCCGAGGTAGGAAAGCCCAGTACCACCAAAAAAAGAAAGAAAGAAAGAAAGAAAGAAAGAAAGAAAGAAAGGGAAAAAAGGTCTAGGGATATAGCCCAGAGGTAGAAAAGCCACTGGGAGAAAAAAAAAAAAGTTAATTAAAATTTATCTAAACCGAGCATGGTGGTACAAGCTTATAATCCCAGTACTGGGGCAGCTAAGACAGGAGGATCGCAGGTTTGCAACCAGCCTCATCTACTTAGTGAGGCCCTCTGCAACTTATAGTGAGACCTGTTTCAAAATGAAGAATAAAAAATAGGGCTGGGAGCCAGGCATGGTGGCGCACACTTGTAATCCCAGCATTCGGGAGGCTGAGACCTGGAGGATCGCAGTTCGCAGACAGCCTCAGCTACTTAGTGAGGCCCTTCGCAACTCAGTGAGACCCGGTTTCAAGATAAAGAATAAAAAATAGGGCAGGGGGTGTAGCTCAGAGGTCAAATGACCCTGGGTTCCATCCCCAAACCCGCAAAAAAAAAAAAAAAAAAAATAGGGCTGGGGAATGTAGCTCAGAGGTAGAATGCCCCTGGGTTAAATCTCCAGCACCACCAAAAACAAAAAACAAAGCAAAGTTTTTTATCCAATGTACATAATTCTCCTTGACTACATTATTCCAGTAAGATAACCACTCTGGACTTTTATAAGGTATTATAAAATGTTTCTCCTCTGTGTCTCCCCTTCAGTGTTTCCTATTCAGAAACTGGCTGTATTTGAAGATAGTTTCTTTGCGGTGTGTTAATTAGTCCTTTTCAAATGATAAAAGTATCTTTATAGCAACTGACAACCATTATCTCAGGGACCACACTTTAAAATTTTTTCTGTATTTGATGATTAGTCAAAAACATTCTAGCCGGGCGTGGTGGCGCACGCATGTAATTCCAGCATTCGGGAGGCTGAGACCTGGAGGATCGCAGTTCGCGGACAGCCTCAGCTACTCAGTGAGGCCCTCTGCAACTCAGTGAGACCCAGTTTCAAAATAAAGAATAAAAACTAGGGTAGGGGGTGTAGCTTGGAGGTCAAATGCCCCTGGGTTCCATCCCCAGACCCGCAAAAAAAAAAAAAAAAGAAACATTCTAATATAAACTCTCAAAGAGCAAATAAGAACTTTTTTGGATAACAACACTGTATTGTTAGAAAAGCATCTGACCTTTTCTACATTAGTAAACTTTCTTTTTGCAGGTCTGGGGGTGGAAACCAGGGGCATTTGACCTCCGAGCTACACCCCCTGCCCTATTTTTTATCCTTTATTTTGAAACCGGGTCTCACTGAGTTGCAGAGGGCCTCACTAAGTAGCTGAGGCTGTCCGCGAACCGTGATCCTCCGGTCTCAGCCTCCCAAATGCTGGGATTACAAGCTTGCGCCACCACGCCTGGCTTACTTAGTAAACTTTAAATAAAAGGAAAGAACATCCAGCTGATGCAGTGTCCAAAAAGTAAATGTGACATAAGTGAAGAACTGAGGACCAGCAGCATCAGAACTTCCTAACTTGGCTACGACAACCACCACCCAGCAGGTGGCACAGAGTGCTATTGACACATATCATTCCCTCTGGAATCCTGAGATATTATCAAAGTCCCCCCAAAATACAGCCACACTCCATCCTAGCTCCTTCTTCTACACATTAAAAGCTTATAGAATATGCTAAATTCAAAATGGCTGTAGGTAAGTTTTATGATGCTATATAAAAATTATAAGAATACGTGGTTATGTGAGACTAAGAAAAACAACTATGGTTTTGTGATTGTGTTTTCAATTCCCTCCCCCTTCCAGGGCCCAGGATCTACCTACCACTCAGCTACACCTCCAGCCTTACACATACACACACTCAAAATTTACACACACACCTACTGTTCTACTTAAACAGTAATATGTAATGCCATTTATGGCCCACATTTAGAGGGTTTTTTCCTGCAATATGTCTTAACATTACAAACAATAAGGTGTCAAAATATAAATAAAAAAAACTAATTTATCAGAATTCTGTAGTCTTCCAAATCTAAAATTTAACAACTTCATATAAAGATACCTAGGAGGAAACACAAACAGGAAGGAAAGTCCAATGAGAATAAGGTTCAAGGAGCCATTTTTAGTTTTACTGGTATTTGATTTTTTTGTGTGTGTGTGTGGTACTGGGGTTCCTGGCCCTTCTACCTCCAGGCTACACTCCCAGACCTATTTTATATTTTTATTTGGAAACAGGGTCTCTTAAGCCAGCACAGCTGGCTTCAAACCTGCACGATCTTCCTGTCTCCGCCTCCCAAAGGCTGGGATTACAAGTGTGCACCACCACGGCCCGGCTCTTGAATTTTAACAACAGGCATCTCCCCCCACCCCCCAAGTACTGAAGATGGAACCCAGGGCATTTTACCTTTAAGCTACATCTCCAACCCTATATTTTATTCTTGATTTTGAAACAGGGTCTCACTGAGTTGCTAAGGGCCTTAACTAAGTACCTGAGACTGGCCATGATCCTCCTGTCTCAGCCTCCTAAATGCTAGGGTTACAAGCATGCGCCACCATGCCCGGCTTTATTTGGCAATTTTTTTTTTTTCTGGTCTGGGGACGGAACCTAGAGGCATTCAACCTCAGAGCTACACCCACTGCCCTATTTTTTATTCTTTATTTTGAAACCGGGTCTCACTGAGTTGCAGAGGGCCTCACTAAGTAGCTGAGGCTGTCCACGAACCGCGATCCTCTGGTCTCAGCCTCCTGAATGCTGGGATTAGAAGCGTGCGCCACCAAGTCTGGCTTTTTATTTGGTAATTTAAAGTTCAGTAATTTTAATTTTTTATTGTTTACAGACTACTTTAATGTTTTCCTCTTTATACTCTTCTTCCCTATACTTCTTGCCTACTTCCCCACTCTCAGCATCCTAAATGATAAATGATCATATTTCTTTTTTCTTTTTTCTTTTTTTTTTTTACAAAATGTTCACAACCTTTTTCTGAGTAAGCAAGTGAACTGGTAGCCGGGCGTGGTGGCACTTGGGAGGCTGAGACAGGAGGATCGCAAAGGTTCGAAGCCAGCCTCAGCTACTTAGTGAGGCTCTCAGCAACTTAGTGAGACCCTGTTTCCAAATAAAATATAAAAATGGTCTGGGAGTATAGCCCGGAGGTAGAAAGCCTCTGGGTTCCACCCCCAGTACCACCAAAAAAAAAAAAAAAAAGTGAACTGGTGAATCTCAATTTCCAGCAATCAGTCAGTGGCTGTCTCACCTTGCTGATACTTAAAGACACTGCCAAACTAAAATTCTGTGTTCAGGGATCATAAAACCTTTTTGTTTGTTTGTTTTTGTTTTGTTTTCCTTTTAAAACTGGAGTACCTACTACTTAAGAAAAATTATATGGGTACCAACCGAACATTAATCATCTATTAAATCACAAAAATTAAGCATGAAGAAAAAATGAAGTAAACTTCAGGAGAGTCAAGAACCAACTCTAGAGGTACTTAAGAACCAAAAGTATGCTTACTGAAAATTATCATTCCCCATTCAGTCCCTCAGCAGCTCTGAATTAACAGGAGCAGAAGGAGGCTAGAGAATCTGAATTGTAAATAATCATCTTTCTCTCCTAAGGGATTCTGCTACAGAACAGAGATGTGGATTATGGGGGTTTTATTTTTGTGATACTGGGAATGAAACCCAGAGCTAATCTACCTCTCAGCTACACCCCACCCCTATTTTGTTTTTTTATTTTGAAAAATGGTCTTGCTAAGTTATTGTATAGCTGGCCTTAAACCCTGCAACCCTCCTTTCTCAGTCTCCCAATACTGGGATTATAGGCATGAGCCATAGTGCCTGGCTTTGGATTGTTCTTTGAAAGACATCACATCTATTTCCCCTAAATAGTGTTCACACACACACACACACAAAAAAAAGATTTATTTTCCAAGGACCACCAACCTGAACAGTAGTCACAATGAACAGGTCCTAGACATTAGTTCCCTCACCAATAAGAACTCCAAAGAAAAACTGAGCTGTTATCTGTTGGTTGAGCCATTATTTTCTTCAAGCCTCCAGAGACAATTATTTACTAGTCAGAATGTTAGCTGTCACCCATAGTCTTGTTACAGAGACATTTTCATACCTGAGATGCAGCACAAGAGATTTAATGGAATTTTTATGGCTATGAAAATTAAAGTTTACTGGACAAAAGAAGAGTCAAATGAAAAGAAGAAAATCTCCCCAAAAGGTACAAGGTGAAAGTTGAGGCCTTTGACTTTACTGATAAAGCAGTTTTGCCCAGAAATTCAAACCATGGATGCTATATAGCTCATATATCTTTACAGTGCCCGAATGTCAACTTATCGCCACAGCATCAGCCAGCACAGGCTCACTGTAGCACTGGGAGACACAAACCTGCTGGATAAAATGGCCTCTCCTGGGAGACAAAGGCTGTCGCCATGGCGGAGATCATTCCATCCTGGGGCCAGGAGGACCAGGCAGTCCCTTTAATCTTTAACGAGCCACTTTCATGCTCATAGGAACTGGCACTGCTAAGGCTCAACCTGCTTCACAACACTTTGCTGCAGAACAGCCCCTGAGCAGTGTGAGGGCACGCCAACCCCAGGCTGGCCCCACTGCTCCAGTTACCGGAATCTGTTCTAAAGTGTAATTGTGAGCACTTTATTATCCACTGCGGTGTAATACCTCATAGCGCAGGAAAGGTATCCAATATCAAGAGTCCAGCAACTACCTATCTCAGGCGCAATGAAATACCAGGCTCCAATATGTCAGTAATTGAAAAAGTAGCAAGCATGCAGGAAAAGAAGGAATCCAGAGCCATCTGAACAGTCTGAGGACCTGATGACAGGACTGCGAGAAAAGAAGTCGGCAACATGACCAAATTGCCATCTTGGGCAGCTCATTTCATAAAGCTGGCAATAGATATCCTGGAACTATTTGATGGGTATAATTTTCTACACTGAACCATTTCTTAGTTTTCTTATAATACAGACAAAGGGCAGAGAAAAGGCCCCTGTCATTAACTCCATCACCTAAACAACTCTAATGAGGTCACTCACAGGCTCATGTCCAATTACTTACCTGCACCTGTTACCCTCCTCTCGGAACAAGATTCTGTAATTCAACTTGGATGATTTCCTGAATTCATAATCCTTCCTGACTACGTTCGTCTGGATTCTTCTCTCCTTCACGTACATGCCCTGCTCCAATATGTCAAACTTCTTAAACATTCACCCTGATTTTCACTAAAATGCCAAAGAACTGAGTTACCTTGTTCACATCCCCAAGTCTAGGGGGCCTCTGTGGACGTGTGTTTCATTGGGAAGGATGATACTCAGCCAAGTAGATAAGGTTACCTGTTCGCCTATAGTTCATCTTCAGACTGGCTTCTGTAGGCTATGGAAATAAAAGGATAAGACTACAGAGTCTGAATGTCCCATCGAGGTAATCAAAGTAATGGGAGAGAGAGAGAGAGAGAGAAGCAGCTTTAAAAGAGACTGCACTGTACATTTCGATAGCACTTAAGAAAACACTCCATCTGACTAAGCAGCTGATGAGTAGACGAATACCCAAAGGACTCTACGCTCTCCAAAGACATTGTGCTCACTGTTCCCACTTCCCCCAAGGTTCTGCAAGAGATCATATCTGAAAAACTGACTTGCATTATTTATTGTAAAATGGATGGACATTTCCTAACATCCAGAATTCTGCCGATTCACTTGCAAATATGGCTACACAACCTTATTTCAACCCAAATCCATGTAACACGAACTTAAAACTTAATTTTCTTCAGGTTTTTCAAAGGTAGGGGAGGTAGGGATGGGGCGAGAGGTTGATCACTGGGTACTAAGTTAGAGTTAGATAGGAATAAGTCTCTGGTATGTTACTGCATAGTAAGGTGATGGCAGGTAATAAGAATACACTTTATTTTACCGTCTTTTTTCTTTTTGACAGTACTAGGGATTGAACCCTGAACTTTATATATGCCTGGCAAGCTATATAATACTGAACTACACTCCCAAATCCCCCCCCCCTTTTTTTTTTGCAGTAATGAGGATGGAATCCACGGGCATTCTACCTCCGAGCTACACCTCCAGCCTTAATTTTTATTCTTTATTTTGAAAGAGGGTCTCACTGAGTTGCAAAGGGCCTCACTAAGTAGCTGAGGCTGTTCACGAACCGCGATCCTCCTGTCTCAGTCTCCCAAATGCTGGGATTACAAGCGTGCGCCACCACGCTCGGCTCCAATCCTTTTTAAATTTTAAGACAGGGTCTTGCTAAGTTGCCTAGGATAGCCTTGAATTTGTTATCCCCCTAACTCAGTCTCCCAAGTAAATGGGGCTACAGACATATGCCACCATACCCACTCTACTATGTATTTTAAAAAGCCAGAAGAAAATGGCATGCACCATTTCTGATATTACACTATGGTTATATATGATGTGACCAGTACAGGAAACTGTGTGGAGGTTACATGGGAACTCTATGCTATTTTTGCAACTTTCTATGAATCTATAATTACTTTAAAATAAAAATCCCAATACTTGGGAGACTCAGACAGGAGGATCACCAGTTCAAGGCCAACCCAGGCAACGTTGTAAGACTATTTCAAAATAAAAAGGGCAGGCCGGGCATGGTGGTGGACGCTTGTAATCCCCGTGCTTGGGAGGCTGAGACAGGAGGATCACACAGGTTCGAAACCAGCCTCAGCTACTTAGTGAGGCTCTCAGCAACTTAGACCCTGTTTCCAAATAAAATATGAAATGGGTCTGGGAGTATAGCCCAGAGGTAGAAAGCCTCTGGGTTTCCACCCCCAGTACCACAAAGAATAAAATAAAATAAAATAATAAAAAGGGCTAGCTGGGCGTGGTGGTGCACACTTGTAATCCCCGTGCTTGGGAGGCGAGACGGGAGGATCACGCAGGTTTGAAGGTCAGCCGCTCTGGCTTAAGAGACCCTGTTTCCAAATTAAAAAAACCTAAAAATAGGTCTGGGAGTGTAACCCCGAGGTAGAAGGGTTTCCAGGAACCCCAGTACCACCAAAAAAATAATAATTAATTAATTAATTAATTAAAAAATAAAAAAGGGCTAGAGGTATGGCTCAGAAGTATCATGCCCCTGAGTTTAATCACCAGTACCAAAAAGAAAGAAATTAAAACTTGCGACCACACACACCTGCCTGTACATAAACACTCACTATGGCTTTATTTACAATAGTCTCAAATCAGTAACAACTAAAATGCCCTTCGATGAGTGAATGGTTAGCCAGTGGTGGTATAGCCACACCCTGGATTACTACTCAGCAAGAAAAGGAGGGAACCACCACTATGCAAAGTTCAGATGGAGGATGTCATCCTAAATAAAAATATCAATCTTCCTAGCTTGCACAAAACCCTGATTTCAACCCCCAGTAGTCATGTAAAAATAAATGCCAATCTCAAAAAGTTACATACTCTTATGAATCCATGTCCATAACATTTTAAAATGACAAAATTATAGAGATTCAGAACAGATTACTGGTTACCAAGAATTAAGGATAATAAGGGAAAGAGGATCTTAATCGTAGTGGTGCTTACACTAATCAACACATGAGAAAATGGTGCAGAACTACACACACACAAAGTACTAGGTCAGTCTCCTGTTTCTTTCTTTTTTTTTTTTTTAATTTAGAAACAGGGTCTCACTAAATTGCTGAGAGCCTCACTAAGTAGCTGAGGCTGGCTTCGAACCTGTGCGATCCTCCTATCTCAGCCTCCCAAGATCGGGGATTACAAGTGTGCACCACCACACCCGGCTTCAGTCTCCTTTTTTCTGATATTACACTATGATCCTGGTTTGCAGCTAGCCTCAGCTATTTAGTGAGGCCCTTTGCAACTCAGCGAGACCCTGTTTCCAAATAAAGAATAAAAATAGGGTTGAGGGTATAGCTCGTAGGTAGAAAGCTCCTGGGTTCCATCCCCAATACTGCCAAAAAAAAAAAAAAAAATGCAATTATTCTGTCAACTGTCCAGCAACTATGGAAAACTACAAAAGGTAAAAAGCTTATAAAGCACACATGGTTTATTTCTGCAGTCACTGCTATTCTAGGAGTGAAAAAGATTCCTTAAGCGCAGATCAGTTGCAGGCCCAACTATTTGAAATATATTCAGATATTACTGGTGCCCTATCCCGCCTGGCACTTTTAACTGAGCTATCCTAACGCCATAAGCAATGGGCCAGAAGCTGCAGCAGAGTGGCCTCTAACTGCTATTGCAACTCAGCAAGCAGTCAAAAGGGCCCTGCTTGCTTGATATCAGAAATATGTGAAAACCAGAGCAGTTAGACAAGTAAGTTGTGGAAGACATGGTTAGAATTAAGGTACCTCAGCCAGGCATGGTGGCACATGCCTGTAATTCCAGTACTCAGGAAACAGAGGAGGATTGTAGGTTCAAGAACAACCTCATCAAGGACTGAAAATGATTAACCAAGAGCGACCCTGTTTCAAAATAAAACTAAAACAGGGTTGGGAGTGTAGCTCAGAGGTAGAATCCTGAGTTCAATCTCCAGTACCACCAAAAAAAAAAAAAAAAAGGAATTAAGGTACCTCACATGGGACACCCTTCTTACTGTAAATAGTTTTACTTTAAAAAGTCATTCGTAATCCCAGTACTAGGGAGGCTGAGACGGGAGAATTGCAGGTTTGTGGCCAGCCTCAGCTACTTAGTGAGGCCCTCTGCAACACAGTGAGACCTTGATTCAAAATAAAGAATAAAAATTGGGCTGGAGTCTGGTTTAGTGGCACATGACTGTAATCCCATTACTTGGGAGGCTAAAACAGGAGGCTCACTCAGGTTTGAAGCCAGCCTCAGCTACTCAGTGAGACCCTGTCTTCAAATAAAATAAAAATAGTTCTGGGAGTGTAACACAGAGGTAGAAAGCCCCTGGGTTCCATCCCTAGTACCACATACACACACACACACACACACACACACACACACACACACACAAAAAAAAAAAAAAAAAAAAACAGGGCTAGAGGTATAGCTTGGAGGTAGAATGCCCATGGGTTTCATCCCCAGTACCGCAAAAAAAATAAATAAAATAAATAAAAAATAAAAATAAAAAGTCAATAGCAAGAAATCACTGCCAATTTCAATGTTGTGAAGTTTTATGACCCAGGTTTTCTTCTAAAAGTTTATAGTCTTAAGATTTACATTTAGGTCTTTTATCCATTTTGAGTTAATATTTGTATATGGTGTTAAGTAAGAGTCCAATTTTATTATTTTTCATGTAATTATTATTTTTCAACAATATTTAGTGAAAAGATTATTATTTCCTTCACTAAATGTTCTTGGAAACCTTGTCAAAAATAACTTGACCATATATGGAAGAACTTATTTCTAGGCTTTTTATTTTACTCCACTGGTTTATATATCTGTCTTTATAGGAGTACTACAGTTTCAATTATTGTAGCTTTATAAGGTTTGAAATCAGAAAATGTACATCTTCTAGCTTTGTTCTTTTTCGGGATTGTTTTGGGTATTTAGAGTTCATATTTCTTGTTAGGATAGATTTTTTTCTAAATAAATAAATAAATAAATAAATAAATATATGATAGTTTCACCTTAAAAAAAAAAGAAAAAATATCCTCTGGTAAGAAAGAAAGCAAAAAGAAATACTGAAATGTTATCTCTGAGTGATCAAAAGTTTGATATTAGACAAATGAATCTGTTATGTGAGATTATCATTGTTACTTTTGGATAAATTGCTATAATATTAGATGTCAACCACTAAGCCAAGCATGGGAAGGAGGGATGGGGAGGGAATGGGGTGTCTGCAAACCATGATCTCCCTTTCTCAGCCTCCCAAATGCTGGGATTACAAGTGAGTGCCACCTTGTCCAGCTCTAAACTGGACAAGGAATGGGGCCTATTCAGAAAGACACACTCTAATCATTCTAGATGAGCTGATGCAGAGCGGCAGCTGCAGCCTAGTGACTGAAAGTCTCATTTACAGTTGGTCTTGGGTTTCAATGCTGTGTGGCCTTAGGCCTACTCTTTAACGTCCTTGTGTGGCATTTTTGCATCTGTGGAACATAAATAACTGTACCCTACACACCTCATAGGATTGTTTGAGGATTAAATTGATTACCAGCACATTTCCTGTGTGTCAGGAATATCCCTGGCACACTGCACACAGTAACTGTTAGTACTGTTTTCGGGTTTGGGGGTTTTTTGTTGTTGTTGTTGTTTTCTTTGGTTTGGTTTGTTTTGTTTTTGCAGTGCTCTAGATCAAACCCACAGGGCCTTGCACATGCAGGGCAAGCACTCCATCCCTGAGCTACAGCCCCAGCCCAATGTGTTACTATTTTTTATACAGGTAAAAGATGGTAAAGCCATGGTGGTGCACGCTTGTAATCCCAGCATTTGGGAGGCTGAGACAGGAGGATTGCGGACAGCCTCAGCTACTTAGTGAGGCCCTTTGCAACTCAGTGAGACCCTGCTTCAAAAAAAGAATAAAAAGATAGGCTGGGAGTGTAGCTCAGAGGTAGAATGCCCCTGGTTTCAATCCCCAATCCCCAGTACCACACACACACACACACACACACACACACACACAAAAGATGGTACAAAAAGAAATATCCCATAGCAATAGAAATGCCAGTGTTTGATCAGTCTTATGCAAAATTCTCTTACTTTTAGACAAGAATATGCCTCTTCCTAACATCTCCTGAAGCATGCATAGAATTTCATTCAGAAAAAAAATATCATCTTACACATGGAATGCATAAAATATCCTACTAGGCATGCCCAGTGATTTCTTTTTTTTTTTTTTTTTGCGGGTCTGGAGATGGAACCCAGGGGCATTTGACCTCCGAGATACACCCCCTGCCCTATTTTTTATTCTTTATTTTGAAACCGGGTCTCACTGAGTTGCTGAGGGCCTCACTGAGTAGCTGAGGCTGTCTGCAAACCCTGATCCTCCAGATCTCAGCCTATGCCCAGTGATTTCTAAGCTCCTGTAGTTAACATATGATTTCAATAGAAAAGGGAACTGTTTGTAAAGACAGTTTTATAATATTCACTATCAAATGAAATATTCAAAGTAGAAATTCAAGACTTCATGTAGCAGGCATAGAAACCTTCAAAAACATCTGTACCCTCACTCATACGCCCCGCACCTTTCCTAGCCCTAGTTATAATAACCAAAGCCCTCTGTAGGCTGCACCCATCCTGAAAACATGCTAGCCTACTAACTAAACACTGGTAGCAAAGAAAGACCCAAGGGGTCCACAACAGTCTCTCCCCTCCTTAGTTTGGAGGGGGTCTGTTTTAGATGCTTAAAGATGTGTGACTAATCCTAGACATACGCAGTACCTTTCTCCTCTTTCACTTTCTCACCTATTCAGGGAACAACCATAGACATTTTTGCTAACAGAAACAAAAGCATGAAGCAATTCTTGTCCAAAGGCCCCAGGATAGCCAAGAGTTTAGACAGCTGCGTCAGGAGCCACAGAAGCTGCCTTTTTTAGCCAGCACTGCTTCTTGACAATTGAAACCTTTTTCAGTGCAAAGTCCAGACACAGGAAGCAGTGTTCCCTGCAAACCTCTTAACAGTTTCATTATTATTTAACTACCAAAATAAAGCTCCAATTAATCTATCAAGTTTGACAGTTCATCCAAGTAAGAGATCAAACCAGAACGCATGGAGAGATTCTTTCCCCAGCCCCAAATCAACACGAATTTTGACATTACAGTCGTACAAATTAATAATGCTGCTTCCCAGACTACTTACAGAGGCCAGGCGTGGTGGTGCACACTTGTAATCCCATTTGGGAGACCGAGACAGGAGGATCCTGGTTGTGGCCAGCCTCAGTTACAACTTAGTGAGGCCCTTTGCAACTCAGTGAGCCCCTGTTTCAAAATAAAGAATAAAAAAATAGGGCTGGGGGTGTAGCTCGGAGGTAGAATGCCCCTGGGTTCCATCCCCGGTACCATACACACAAAAAAATAGAGCAAACAGAAGCTAAAGTTACTCAAAGAAACTACATGCCCCAAAATTTGATTTTCTGTCTCCTACTTTTAAGGTTTTTTTATGGTACTAGAGGTTAAACCCAGAGGCATTATACCTCTAAGTTACATTCCCCCGCACCTAATTTTTTTTTTGTCTGTGTGGTACTTGGGATTGAACCCAGGGGCATTCTACCTCTGAGCTGCACCCACAGCCCAATTTTTTATTCTTTATTTTGAAACTGGGTCTCACTGAGTTGCAAAGGGCCTCATTATTTAGCTGAGGCTATCCACGAACCGGAATCCTCCTATCTCAGCCTCCCAAATGCTGGGATGACAAGCCTGTGTCACCACGCCCAGCCCTTTAGTGTTTTTTTGTGTTTTGTTTGTTTGTTTGTTTGGTACTAGGGGTGGAACCCAGGGGCTTTCTACCACTGATCTATACTCTCAGACCTATTTTTTATTTTATTTGAAAACAGGGTCTCACTAAATTGCTGAGAGCCTCATTAAGTAGCTGAAGCTGGCTTCGAACCTGTGTTATCTATCCTCTTGTCTCAGCCTCCCAAATACTGGGATTACAAACCTGAGTCACCACCTTTTAGTTTATTTTGAAACAAGGTCTCACTAAATTGCTAAAACTGGCCTCAAGTCTTCAATCCTCCACCTCAACCTCCCAAGTACTGGGATTACCTGCATGTGTCACCCATTCCCTCCCCCAGCTCTTTTAGTACTTTTATTAAGCACTAAATTTTATTAAGTTACAGGCTCAGAGGTTGCAAACCCCTTTCAAGTATTAGTCAAAAGAGCTGAATGTGCCTCCTAATACAGGCACAAACTGAAGGTATGGTCCCCCACCTAATCTCCATGAGTATTAAAATTATGGCTCTGACCTTGTAAATCAGTAGGTGATGGAACTTCTATCCCAGGTAGGAATGGGAGTGACACTCAGAAACCAAGACCCTGTTTCGGAATTTTAAAAAATTTAAAGCCGACGTGGTGGCGCACGCTTGTAACCCCAGCATTTGGGAGGCTGAGACAAGAGGATCACAGTTCAAGGAGAGCCTCAGCTACTTAGTGAGGTCCTTTGCAACTCTGTGAGACTCTGTTTCAAAATAAAGAATAAAAAAAATAGGGCTGGTGTAGCTCAGAGGTAGAATGCCTCTGGGTTCCATCCCCTGCAATAAATAAATAAATAAATAAAATTTAAAAAGCACTAGAGCAGAGCTCAGAGGTAGAATATTCCTGGGTTCATTCCCCAGTACCACACACAAAAAAAAAGATTTTATCAAGTAAATGCAATTTAGTAATCTAATGAAGATCATCTGGAAGAGAAACTGCAGAACTGTTATATTATGTCCCCCTAATGGGGGTAAGGGGGGCTAGTCACTATTCCTCAAGCTGCTGGTTTACAATTGCGTCAATGGTCCAGAGTTGAGGAAAGTGAACTAGGTCTTTGGGAGTAAGGATGATGACAGTCGTCCTGAAGGCTCAGTCCAACCACAAGGCCAAAGGTGGAACAGGAAGTGCCCTTTGTCAAGCCCTGGGGGAATATTTCTGACACCTTCTCCCCACCCACTCAATAAACATTGACCAAGGTATACTTTAGACCATATAGATTATGTAAATCTTCCATTGGTATATGATACAATGACCAAGAATAGTACCTGAACCTAGTCTCGTTCAGAGACAGAATGCCCGATTTTAATCTCTAATACTAAAAAAAAAAAAAAAGATAGTTACAACCAGTGTTTGTCTATGAGTCATGCAATCATACAATGCACACAACAAAGGGGAAAGTACATAATGCTCTAATGTTCACTGTTAGCCACTAAGATTTAAAAGGCGGCCGGGCGTGGTGGCGCACGCTTGTAATCCCCGCCTGAGACAGGAGGATTGCACGAGTTCAAAGCCAGTCTCAGCTACTTAGTGAGACCCTGTTTCCAAATAAAATATAAAAAGGTCTGGGTGTATAGCCCGGAGGCAGAAAGCCTCTGGTCACCCCCAGTACCACCAAAAAAAAAAAAAAAAAAAAAAAAAGGCAGCCGGGTGAGCATGGCAGGTGTGGTGGTGCACGATTGTAATCCTGCATTATTTGGGAGGCTGAGACTGGAGTATCCCGGGTTCAAAGATAGCTTCAGCTGTCAGTATCAGTGAGGCCCTCCACAACTCAGTGAAATCCTGTTTCAAAATAAAGAATAAAAAAATAGGGCTGGGGGTGAAGCTCAGAGGTAGAATGCCCCTGGGTTCCATCCTCCCAAAAAAAAAAAGAAAAAGAAATAAAAAGAAAACAGGGCTGAGGATGTAGCTCATAGGTAAGCATCCCTGGATTCAATCCCCAGTACCACTAAAAATAAGTAAATAAATAAAAAGGGTTGGGGATGTAGCTCAACAATACAACGCCCCTAGATTGAATCCCAGACACACACACACACACACACACACACACACACACACACACACACACACACACGGAATAAAAAAAAAAAAGGTGGCCAGCTGAGCGTGGTGGCACACACTTGTGTAATTCCAGCATTTGCGAGGCTGAGACCAGAGGATGCCGGTACATGGCCAGCCTCAGCTACTTAGTGAGGCCCTTTACAACAGTGAGACTCTGTTTCAAAATAAAGAATAAAAAAATAGGGGCCAGGCATGGTGGCACATGCTTGAAATCCCAGCATTCAGGAGGTGGAGACTGGAGGATGGTTCACAGACAGCCTCAACTACTTAGTAAGGCCCTTCACAACTCTGTGAGACCCTGTTTCAAAAACAGAAAAGAAGGCCGGGCGTGGTGGCGCACGCTTGTAATCCCCGCGCTTGGGAGGCTGAGACAGGAGGATCACGCAGGTTCGAAGCCAGCCTCAGCTACTTAGTGAGGCTCTCAGCAACTTAGTGAGACCCTGTTTCCAAATAAAGTATAAAATGGGTCTGGGAGTATAGCCCGGAGGTAGAAAGCCTCTGGGTTCCACCCCAGTATCACAAAAAAAAAAAAAAAAAAAGAAAAGAAACAGAAAAGATGCCCACAGCAGCTTGTAATCCCTGAGCCTGGGAGGCGGAGATAGGAGGATCATGCATGTTCAAAGCCAGCCACACTGGCTTAAGAGACCCTGTTTTCAATTTTTTTTTAAAAAGCACAAAAATAGGACTGGGAGTGTAGCCTGGAAGTAAAAGGGTTTCCAGGAACCCCAGTACCACCAAAAACAGAAAAAACTAAAAAAATGGGTTGGGGGTGTAGCTCGGAAGTACAATGCCCCTGGGTTCCATCCCTAGTACTGCAAAAAAAAAAAAAAACAGGACTGCAGGTGTAGCTCGGAAGTAGAATGCCCCTGGGTTTCATCCCTAGTACCACCACCAAAAAAAAAAAAAAAAAAGAGGTGGCACCTAATTCCAGGTAAACATTCACCACCTATTCTCAAAAAGAAAGCATAAATATTACTTTTTTTTTTTTTTTTTTTGCGGTAGTAGGGGTGTAATCCAGGGGCATTCTACCTCCGAGCCCTATTTTTATTTTAATTCTTTATTTTGAAACAGAGTCTGAATTGCAAAGGGCCTCACTAAGTATTAGCTGAGGCTGGCCACAAATTTGTGATCCTTCAGTCTCAGTCTCCCAAATGCTGGGATTATATGCATGCCCCACCAAGCTCAGCCTACTCTGTATCTTTATGCACCCCCAACCCCCTCTCCTAGTGGCTGGCAAAACTCATCTGTGAGCCCTTCTCCCAGCTTCTATTCCTATTCTTAGCTAAGAATAAACTTTCCTTCCTTGCTATACCCCCAGACCGATTTTTTTATTCTTTATTTTCAAACAGAGTCTCACTAAGTTGCTAGGGCCTAAGTAGCTGAGGCTGGCTGCAAACCAGAGGTCGTCCTATCTCAAGCATATGCCACCATGCCCAGCTAGGATAAAATATATTGAGTCAAGTACCACTAAATCTGTGTACTTGTGATCAGTATCAAGACTGGCAAGATTTTTTTTTTTTTTTTCAGTACTGGGGTGGAAACCAGAGGTATTCAGCCTTCAAGCTACACCCCTACCCCTACTTTTATTCTTTATTTTGAAATAGGGTCTCACTGAGTTGCAAAGTCTCATTAAGTAGTAGCTGAGGCTGGCCGTGATCCTATGATCCTCCTGTCTCAGGGTCCCAAGTGCTGGGATTACAAGCATGTGTCAGCCCCACCCCCACCCCAGCAACTGGCAAGATTTTGCAAAGCAAATGAAGAGTAGAACAAGAGGGGAAGGTTGAATAAGTAGATACTGCATTTGTGTGTGTGTGTGTGTGTGTGTGTGTGTGTGTGTGTGTATGTGTGTGTGTGTGTGTGTGTGTTTGTGTGTGGTACTGGGGATGGAACCCAGAGGCAGTCTACCCTCAAGTTATACACCCCCACCCCCACCCGATTTTCTTTCTTATTTTGAAACAGGGTCTCACTAAGCACTGAGGGCCTCCCTACACTGTCAAGGCTGGCTTTGAACCTGCGATCCTCCTGTCTCAGCCTCTCAAGGACAGGGATTACAAGTGAGCACCACCACACACAGCTTCTCCATTTACTTAAGATTTTTTTTTTCTTTCACATTTTTAACAGGGATTACAAAGTGTGCACCACCACATGTGGCTTCTCATTTACTTAAGAAAAGATTTTTTTCCTTTCACATTTTTAACATAATCCTGCAGTTGCAAATAAACAATAGTGCTGATTACTTACTAATGAATTGCATTTAACTAGTAGAAGCCAGCCCTAGGAGAAGCCTCTAATTGGCCTAACTTCCAGCTCAGTTTTGGGATGACTAGGCAGTATTTCTTTATAGGATGTAGAGTTAAAATGTTTCAGCAAATCATACTAGTTCAAATGGGGAGAGGGAGGTCTTCCCCTACTCTTAGCCTGAAGGTTTAAAAAAAAAAATGGCTGTCACAGAGGACCTGATCACTCCACAACCCAGAGATTTAAAAAAAAAAAAAAATATATATATATATATATATATATATATATATATATATATATATCTTTAGATGCTATTCTATAATAGCCATGTGAACATTAAACTAGGAGATGAAGATTTAACAGACGTGTAGGTCTGGAGAGGAGCAGCTTTTAAATAAAAAGTCAGCAACATCAGCTCAACAAAATAAAAAATTCACACGTATTCAAATTCAGCACATAAAGAATAGCAGCTGAAAAAAAAAAGCTGCTGAGAGAGCAGGAAGGTTTTTCTGTATCTTTTTATAGGACAGGTCAATGTAGAAATTACCAGACCAAGGTCACTTCTCATTTAAAAAAAAAAAAAAAAGAGTAACCTTCAGAGATTAAAAAAAAAAAAAAAAAAAAAAACCTGTGTAGGTCATAGCCATGAAATCAGGAGCCTGGCTGAGAATCCCTCTAAAAATCCCACAGGAATTAAGTGGAGATTAGAGTAATTAAATGTAAAGTCTCCTTGAGAGAAAGTTCAGTTGTCAAAGACTAATGCTATTTTTGTGAAAGAGATAGAAAATTATGAAAGGATTTACCCGGTATCACAGCTTTTCTGCTTTCCCATCAGGTTTGCAAAGGCTACATGATCTACAAAGAACAGACCAACCATTTGGGGAGGGAATTAAATAAAACAGCTTATCACCGAAGGCCACTCCATTCTCCGGTCTTTGCAAAAGTTCACTTACTCGTGTAGTTGCAATATACTTAGGAGTTTCCAAAAATTACACTTATTTCCTCAAAAGAGATGTAGGAAAAAATATAGTCACGGGGTAAAAGGCCAAACATTGTCTCTTCTGAATGCTTAAACAGCCAATTATCTGGCTTAATACATTAATTCTATAGAGAGAAAGAGACTATTACAGGAAAGTTGAATAAGACATCTTTAAAAATGTACCCTGGGGCCTAAGTCCATTCAACTGACAGTAAAATCACCCCTAAAAAAAGCAGTTTTATGCAACATCTAGTATTTTAATTTTCCAGCTGCCAAAGGAATATATAAAGGAGCAGAAATTAAACTAATTATGTCAGCAGTGCAGTGAACAAAACTTTAATTGTATTACACACTAGACATTTACTGAACAATACAAAGGCCCTAAAGGGTAGAAACTTCTTTAGAATATAAATGATTTCCAATCAATATGACAGAAATTAAGTCTGTTTAGGCAATACACAGATTGATAGTTTAGGTACAAAATTTCAACTGACAGCATAATCCAATATAAAAACATATGAGAAACTAATCTCTAAAATGGTTTTAAAATCACTGCATGATTTACATATATGCTGTATCATTAATTGGTCCTTTAAGCCAGTATTGTACTAATCAGCTTCTTTAACATCCTGCCCACAAAAGTGCCTATTCATTTAGTTGGGAGACAGGTGTTAGCAACCAGCAACCTCTTTTAGCTTCAAGTTCCAGAAGCCCAGCCTGTAATTATTTTGGCATGACTGGCAAGCTGAAAGGAAGGGCAACTTGAAAGAAGGAAAGGGGGATGGGGGAGGGAGAAAAAAAAGAAATGGAGTCAGGTACTACCTGGTAGGGCCACCCTATTAGCCTATTCTAAGCTACTTGGTCAACGTCCCACAGAATTTGGATAACATTATTATTCCTGCAGAGAGTAACTGGGCACATGCCAACTCTTCACCCATTCTGATGATTTTTTTTTGTGTGGTACTAGGGTTCCTGGAAACCCTTCTACCTCCGGGCTATACTCCCAGACACCTATTTTTTATATTTTTATTTGGAAACAGGGTCTCTTAAGCCAGAGAGGCTGGCTTCGAACCTGCACGATCCTCCTATCTCCGCCTCCCACGCACGGAGATTACAAGCATGTGTCGCCACGCCCGGCCATTCTGATGACTTTTAATATTGCTGATTGTCCTATGACTCATTCTTCTTGCCCATATTCTTGATCTTAACATTAGTCCTCACACCTCTGTACACTTTCTAAAAAAGTAGACCAAATAGATATTCCTGGAAAGAGATAAATGGAAGGCTAGATTTGGAAACACGTCTTAAACCTAAAAAATGAAAATCCCATGAGAAAAAGAGGGAGAAGAAACATTGAGTTGCCTACACTGTACAAAGAATATGTTCTTTCTTCTAGTCTGCATGCACATCTCCCCCGTGTAGGCACGTTTGCAGGGGTTGGGGGTACTGGGGATGGATTGAACCCAGGGGCAGTCTACCTGAGATACACTGCCAGCCCTATATATATATATATATATATATTTTTTTTTTTTTTTTTTTTTTTTTGCGGGTCTGGGGATGGAACCCAGAGGTATTCAACCTCCGAGCTACACCCCCTGCCCTAGTTTTTATTCTTTATTTTGAAACTGGGTCTCACTGAGTTGCAGAGGGCCTCACTGAGTAGCTGAGGCTGTCCGCGAACCCCGATCCTCCAGGTTTCAGCCTCCCAAATGCTGGGATTACAAGCGTGCGCCACCACTCCCGGCTCCTATATTATTTCTTATCTTGAAACACCGGTGAGGAGGGCCTCACTAAATTGCCAGAATAGATGGTCATGAACCTGCAATCTTCCTGTCTCAGCCTCTAAAGCACCAGGATTACAGGCATGCTCCAACATGGCCCAGCTCCTTCTCTTTTAATCCATATAACAATCTTACCAGATATTTTCATCTTGCAGATGAAGAAAATAAAGCTCAAAGATGTTCAGTAATCTGCCTAAGGTAACACTGTGAGGAAGTGGGGACCAGAAATCAGAATTAGGTTAGTCTTATCTCCTAAACCCAAATTCAATTCCCTTCCTTACTTAGTGTCTAATTCTACTTTAACTCAGATGCTTCTGGATGGAAGCAATTTTTTTTCTTCCAGGAATTCAACAAAGAACCTGTGACTGCCGGGCATGGTGGCTTTCGCTTCTAATCCCAGCATTCTGAGACCTGAGGATCGCAGTTCACAGACAGCCTCACCCTAGTTAGTGAGGCCCTCTGCTATTCAGTGAGACCCAGTTTCAAAATAAAGAATAAAAAATAGGGCAGGGGGTGTATGTAGCTTGGAGGTCAAATGCCCCTGGGTTCCATCCCCAGACCCGCAAAAAAAAAAAAAAAAAAAAAAACCTGTGACTAAATTTTACTATTTATTAAGCACCACTTTTTTTTTTCCCCAGTACTGGGGATGGAAACCAGGAGCATTCTACCTCCAAACTACACCCTCAGCCCTATTTTTTATTATTTATTTTGAAACAGAGTCTCACTGAGTTTCAGAGGGCCACACTAAATAGCTGAGGCTGTCCTTGAACCGTGATCCTCCTGTCTCAGCCTCCAAAATGCTGGGATTACAAGCTTGCGCCACCACGCCTGGCTCAAGCACCACTTATTTTGAATAAAGGCTTCAACTATGAAAAATGAAACTACTGGCATGTTGGCTTCATTTTAAAATCTTATACAGAATTCCCAGGCATCTTTCCCAGCCCACACAGATCATAACTAGATTCAACTACCTATGCAGACCTCCAGCTGTTTCCACATTATCACTTGTTTGTCCACTCATGAGATAAAGAAAGCTACCTTCACCAAAAACCCTCCCTTGTGACTCCCAATAGATAATACAGCAGAGGGACCTTGCTGTAAAGCAATTTACATAAAAGTTATAAAAGCTCTTTGTTATCAGCCATGACTAGGAAATGGGCTATTCTAGCAAATGAAACATCCTGGAGAGCAATGATGATACTAGTAGAGGGCCTACCAAGTTATAATTTCAGTGTGTACAGTTTCAATTTAAAATTTTTTAAAAAAGACAAAGAAAAGTGAACTCCAATTTTCAAAGTTCTATAAAGCTTGCTGAACAGGCAATAAAGTTTTAAGAAAAGGATAACATTCAACATAACAGTGGTTCCCACACTTGCACATCAAATCACTTGGAGAGCTTTTTGGAAAGATTATAGAACAAGGAAGCTTTTTATTTTTTTAATTAATTTTTTGTGGTACTGGGGATTTTTATACCCTGGGGCATTCTACCTCTGAACTATACACCCAGCCCTATTTTTTTTTTTTTTTAAACAGTGTCTTGCTAGGTTGATGCAAGTCTCACTACTTGCCAAAGGCTGTCCTCGGACATGTAATCCTCCTGTTTTAGCCTCCCAAATACTGGGATTACAGGTGTGAGCCACCACACCGTGACAAGAAACTTTTTTAAAAAAATCTAGGCTCTTGGTCATCACTGAATGCAATAAAAATGTCTAGGAGGGGGGGCTGGGAAAACCTATATTTTTAGTTTTTTTTTTGTTTGTTTGTTTTGTACTGAAGGTTGAACCCAGAGGTATTCTATCTCCAAGCTACACTTCTAGCCCTATTTTATTTTTTATTTTGAAGCAGGATCTCTCTCTAAATTGCAGAGGATGGCCTTGAACCTGTGACCCTTCTGTCTCAGGCTCCCAAGTACTGAGATTACAGGCCTATATCACCACACCCTGCTAAAATCTGCATTTTAGCATGCGTGACTCAGTTAAAAACTGCAAAGTAGAGAAAATTTTCAAGGAGTGGCTGGCTTTGCGGGACTCCTTGTAATAAAACAAGCTGAAAGACTACAGCTTCAGTGAATACAATATGACCTTCCTTTGATGATTTAAGAGACTTCAGGATGATCCAATGCCACTGGGTCATCATTCACCACTAGAGATTAGTCAGTGCACTGGCAAAACCGGAAAAAAAAGTTAAGATTTCCTATTGGCAGGAGGCTGAAAAACTCAGCCTTTGTTTTATTATCAGAGCTGATTTTGCTAAGAAAGGCATATTTTATGATTGCTTTGAAAAAGGAAAATGTTTTAAAACTTTCAAGAGTCTTTTAACCAACTGCTTTGCTTCACCTAAGATGTAAGCAACTGGAAACAAGTAAAAGAATGTGGACTATTCAGCCTGAATAAGAAAAGCAGAGAAGAAACTTTATGACACTCTTAATGAAAAGATAATGAGCTTAAACTAAGACTGGCGTAACAGGATTAGCAATGACCATTGTCCTGACTGTGGCAGCTGTTCAGTCCTGGAAACAGAAGAGCTGAGGTCTACAGACAAGTGAGGCCAATGACTACTTACCTGTAAGGCTTTTATATGAGGTATAACAGGATATCATACTAAGAAACCAACTAATTTTAGGATTTTTAAGTTCCATGACTAGCTGGCATGGTGGCACATGCTTGTAATCCCAGCATTTAGGAGGCTGAGACAGGAGAAGCAGGGCTTGCAAAGAGCCTCACCTACTCAAATGAGACCTTGTTTCAAAATAAAGAACAAAAAATAGGGCTAGGGGTGTAGCTCAGAGACAAAATGCCCCTGGGTTCCATCCCCAGTACTGCAAAATAAATAAATAAATAAAATTCCATGATAAAGCTGGGCATGGTGGCATTCACCTGTAATCCTAGTACTTG
Organism: Muscardinus avellanarius; assembly: GCF_963383645.1. Lineage (NCBI taxonomy): Eukaryota > Metazoa > Chordata > Mammalia > Rodentia > Gliridae > Muscardinus > Muscardinus avellanarius. Next base: position 31,360,755 of record NC_137802.1, read on the forward strand.
GGAGGCTGAGACAGGATTATAGGTTTTAAACCAGCCTCAGCAATTTAGGGAGACTTTCAGCAAGCTAACAAGACCTCCTTCTTCTTCTTCTTCTTCTTCTTCTTCTTCTTCTTCTTCTTCTTCTTCTTCTTCTTCTTCTTCTCTCTCTCTCTCTCTCTCTCTCTCTCTCTTTGGTGCTGGGGCTTAAACCCAGGGACATTCTACCTCTAAACTAGACCCCAGTTCTATTTTATTTTTTATTTTGAAAGAGGGTCTAAATTGTGGAGGGCCTCAATAAGTAGCTGAGGCTGGCCAGGAACCTGCGATCCTCCTGTCTCAGACTTCCAAGTACTAGGATTACAAGCCTGTGCCACCAAACATCGATTGAAAAACCCTGTTCAAGCTGGGTGTGGTGGCACACACTTGTAATTCCAGTATTTGGGAAGCTGAGACAGGAGGATCGCAGTTCGCGGACAGCCTCAGCTACTTAGTGAGGCCCTTTGCAACTCACTGAGACCCTGTTTCAAAATAAAGAATAAAAAATAGGGCTGGGGGTTCGCTCAAAGGTAGAATGCCCATGGGTTCCATCCCCAGTACTGTTAAAAAAAAAAAGAAAAAAGAAAAAAAGAAAAACCCTGTTCAAAACAAAAAGAAGGGCTAGGGGTGGTAGCTCAGAGATAGAATGCCTCTGGGTTCAATCCCTAGTACCAAAAAAAAAAAAAAAAGTTCTTAGAATTGCTAACTTTTTTTTTGGGGGGGGGGTGGTACTGGGGATGGAGCCCAGGGTCCCTGGCCTTCTACCTCCAGGCTACACTCCCAGACCTATTTTATATTTTATTTGGAAACAGGGTCTCTTAAGCCAGCAGAGGCTGACTTCAAACCTGCGTGATACTCCTGTCTCAGCCTCCCAAGCCCAGAAATTACAAGCGTGCGCCACCACGCCCGGCTAACTTCTTCTTTATATAAACATTAAATAACTATTTCCAATAACCACAGCCAAACCCTGGGCAGTGGTACACGT